>NC_059226.1:20940801-21060801 GCF_020615455.1 Coregonus clupeaformis | reverse complement strand
GGAGTGGACAGAGGGAGAGAGACAGAGAGACAGACAGAGAGAGACAGAGGGAGAGAGACAGAGACAGAGAGAGACAGAAAGACAGAGGGAGAGAGACAGAGGGAGAGAGACATAGATAGAGAGGGAGAGAGACAGAGGGAGTGAGACAGAGGGAGAGAGGGAGAGAGACAGAGACAGAGACAGAGAGACAGACAGAGAGAGACAGAAAGACAGAGGGAGAGAGACAGAGAGACAGAGGGAGAGAGACAGAGAGACAGAGGGAGTGAGACAGAGGGAGAGAGACAGAGAGAGTGAGACAGAGAGACAGAGGGAGTGAGACAGAGGGAGAGAGACAGAGAGACAGAGGGAGTGAGACAGAGGGAGAGAGACAGAGAGCCAGAGAGACAGAGGGAGTGGACAGAGGGAGAGAGACAGAAACAGAGGGAGAGAGAGAGGGAGAGAGAGACAGACACAGAGAGACAAAGGGAGAAAGCCAGAGTGACAGAGGGAGTGGACAGAGGGAGAGAGACAGAGGGAGAGAGACAGATAGACAGAAGGAGAGAGAGGGAGAGAGACAGAGAGAGAGAGACAGACACAGAGAGACAGAGGGAGAGACAGAGGGAGTGAGACAGAGAGACAGAGGGAGAGAGAGAGAGACAGAGGGAGACAGACACAGAGAGAGAGACAGAGGGAGTGAGACAGAGGGAGAGAGACAGAGAGAGTGCATTGGGCAGAATGAGAGAGTACAGTACAAACACAGCATCAGCACACTAATAAAACCCCTCTGCAGCCAAGGCCTGGACAAGGCATAAGGGAAATAATAAAAAGCTTAATTACACACCAGCCCATATAGTCATCGTCACCTGGCAACCCAATGCCTCATCACAACAGCAACACTTCTGACCACTGAGCAGCAAGAAGGCCAGGCCATCCATCCATGCCATCGCTAATAGGTTTTTAAATCGACTGGGGCATGGATCCGCCCCTCGCCAAAATAATATCCCTCATCTCAGCAGTACTCTGTGCAGAGCACTACTATAATGACGCTTAATTGGCCACCCCAGTGAAATAGTCCACATTGGCTTTCTGACTGCACGGCAATCACTCCTCCTTTCTGTTTGAACATGGAGACAAGAGTCTGTTTCTCCAAGTTGGGACTCTTGTAATTACATCTGGAGATGACCTGGTGGGTGTAAGGATTTAACCCCTCGGTCACATGGAGATGACCTGGTGGGTGTAAGGATTTAACCCTTCGGTCACATGGAGATGACCTGGTGGGTGTAAGGATTTAACCCTTCAGTCACATGGAGATGACCTGGTGGGTGTAAGGATTTAACCCCTCGGTTACATGGAGATGACCTGGTGGGTGTAAGGATTTAACCCCTCGGTCACATGGAGATGACCTGGTGGGTGTAAGGATTTAACCCCTCGGTCACATGGAGATGACCTGGTGGGTGTAAGGATTTAACCCCTCGGTCACATGGAGATGACCTGGTGGGTGTAAGGATTTAACCCCTCGGTCACATGGAGATGACCTGGTGGGTGTAAGGATTTAACCCCTCGGTCACATGGAGATGACCTGGTGGGTGTAAGGATTTAACCCCTCGGTCACATGGAGATGACCTGGTGGGTGTAAGGATTTAACCCCTCGGTCACATGGAGATGACCTGGTGGGTGTAAGGATTTAACCCCTCGTCACATGGCGCCTCGGGGGTCAGTGAGATCAATGCCATGGAGCGTGTGTGTGTAAGTGTGTGTGTGAGGAATGGGAGAGACACACTGTGGTGAACCCATTAGAGACCTTACAGGGCAATCGGTGATGACATCAGGTCAACCACAGTCCCATGTTGAGCACATATTAGTAGGATAAGTTAAATAATGACATATCTGTTAACATCTGTGTCACATACTGATGACCTATTAGTTAGAGGCCAATAAAGTGCTCCGGGGTGATGTTTCCCGTAGGTACAGATCTAGGATCAGCTTCCCCTCCCTCCATCCTAACCTTAACCATTAGTCGGGAAAAAGTCTAACTGACCCAAGAAGAGCGTCTAGGGGAAACATGACCCTACAACCAATAAAGTCCTCTGACATCAGTGGTCATGTTGGGGGAAAAGAGACTGTTCAATGCATCCATGCCCTATGGCAGAAACTCGCTCCAGACAATGCTGACACTTATCCGATCCTTTTCAATACATCACGAGGATTGTGCAAGTAGCACACTCTTTGGGAGAAGAGTGGAGAATCAAGACGTAGCCTTTGCCTTAATCTGATGACACACACTAGTGTTGAGTTGTCTGGCCAACTTCTGTTCAACTGAGGTAGAGTTTCCACCTTCAAAGCCCCCTCATTCACATTCAAGCCCATCATCACCTCTGTAAGGCAATGGCCACATCTGCAGCCAAATAACCCCCACCCATCTGTCACATGTATACACCAGCCCATTGCCACATCACGCCATCCCCTCACTTGCATTGGATGGCCAAACTCAATGCAGATGTCACTACACAGCGACACTCTATGCTGTGCTGCTCTTTTGCAAATGTTGAAGGCCTATGTCTGGACTTGGGACACTTGCTTTGATGTTTGAATGTTGTACTGTGCCTTTAAACTGTGAAGCTAAAGGATAAAAGATACTTGACTTGATATCTAATCAAACTTCAAGGGATAGTTCAACCAAATTACCAAATTACATATTGGTTTCCTTACTCTGAATCCTGTTTCCTTTGTAATTTGGGTGCACTATCTCTTTAACTATCCAATAAACCTCTGAAACACATCCCACTGGTTGAATCAATGTTGTTTCCATGTCATTTCAACTCCAAAATTCAATGTGATGACGTTGAATGAACGTGGAAAACTGATTGGATTTGAAAAAAGTTTTTTCAGGTTGAATTCATGTCATTTGACAACTCAACCAAATGTAAATGAAAACTAGACGTTGAACTGACGTCTGTGCCCAGTGGGATGCCATTAGTTAGTCACTCATACAGAATAATAGTGATAAAGGTGAAGTCATTGACTCATTAGAGCACATTGGATACCATGTCAACACTTTAATGATCCTGCTGTGAGTCTGTCTTTAATAGCCAATGGGTCTCTCATAGGGATGTAGCTCAGTTGGTAGAGCATGGCGTTTGCAACGCCAGGGTTGTGGGTTCGATTCCCACAGGGGGCCAGTATGAAAAAATAATAAAAAATAAAATAAAATGTATGCACTCACTAACTGTAAGTCGCTCTGGATAAGAGCGTCTGCTAAATGACTAAAATTTAATGTAAAAATGTCATAGACTCAAGTGGAGTTACTGACTAACAACATCTCCATGACTGTACAGGGGGGTGGGATCAGCTGTAGAAAAACTGCGTGATAGCTTGATCCAAGATCTGTTTGTGTCTTGCCAACTGTTACGTTTCTGTGTTGTGGGTTGTGTATTTTCATGTATGTATTTCAGGAAATGGGTTCCTGAAATTCCCCAACAAGCAGCTAATTGGTCAATGAACATTGATGATTGGGGAGCTGACCCCGCGCCCTCGTCAGGACGCAGCTGTCTCCAATTACCAACTCCTTCTGAAGCTATATAAGCCCCAGTTCTGTTGCTCAGAAGGGGGGAACCAGAGATGAGAGAGAGGGCTAATGGCTGAAAGTTATAGCATGTTGGTTGTTGCTAAGACATTTGGTATGTACTGTGTAGTTGTTGCTGTGAGAGCTGATTGTAATGTTTTGTGTTAGTTTGTTGCTCAGAGTTTCTTTAATGTCCTGAGTTAGTTTTTTTTTCTCAGGTTTTGTTGTGAACCAGTTTGTGTTATTCTGTTTCATTTGTTCCCAAGGGGGGAAGGGGAAGGCACCTAGGGAGTGCTTAAGCAAGAGGCCCGCGAGCATACATTACCCGTAGAAGTTAACTGTCTATGCACACTAGGAAAGACCTGGGCGGACCATCCCTTGTATTTTGGTTAGTGCACCAGGTGGTGCTAGTTAAGTAAGTAGTGGGTAGGCAGGTAAGGTAGGAGAGGGGGCTTTGATATTTACTTTCTTTGCTTTGGTTCCGTCCAGCCCCTTTTCCCCAAACTTACCGTGCGAAGGAATAAATTCCCTGTTAACGGTATTCTCTGCCTTTTGTCATCCTTACTCACACCTACAGTCCCATACCTCTTTCACCCCACGGAGAGTTGAGTTGTAGCAGGGTGTTGTGTTCCCTCTTCTGAGAGGAGTGCATAACACCAACTCCTATGGTTATTGTCATGTTTGACACAAACAGATCTGGGACTAGGCTAACTCCTCAGCCCCACTATAAGCGTCGCATTGCTTTGCCATCAGCGTCGTGGCAATGTGACGTTCTACCTGCTACACAGAGCGTGTTGTTTTGAGAGCGTAGAAGTGGAGTGGAAAATCATCTTTATTCTATTTTTCCCTACTGTACCATATTCATCGATAGCTTTGGTCCAGTTTTTCACAAGTACTCTTAAATTGTTGCTAGTGGTTGTACTAAATTATCCTCTAATTACACAAGTTGCTTTGTTTACATTGTGAACCTAGTCAATGTAGTTAGCTAGCTATCTAGCTAGAGTTTCTGCGAGCTAGAAGCTTCTTGACTTCATAAATCTTAGTAAAACATATGCAAGCAAAATATACTTTATTTCAATTCACAAGATAGAATGAACGTGTGCCTCAGCCGTCAAAAATAGAACCTCTGCGATTCTTGAGCTTGGACGCTGCCATTGGACGTGACGCAACGCGAGTGCAACACGGGCAGTATAGCAGCTTTCATTGATTTCAAAGGAAGCATTCCCTCAATGGCTGATGGCTGTAGTGTAGCAGCGTAGCATATCCACAATGGCCAGCTTAAACATAAAAGGGGGGGGGACATTAAAGCAACCTCCCTGTGCGATGGTTGATTGTCGAATGTTCATTTTACATAAAGGGCGGCATTATTCAGTGCAGCATTGTGTGTGATGACATCCAGGAGAATAGGGTTTTGATGGGCTGCTATTTTACATGCAAAGCGCAGAATGCTCCATGAATGTTTTTTAAATCTCTCCCTCTTTCTCTCCCTCACTCTCTCCAGGTATATTAAAAAAGGTAGAGTCCTGGTTTAAATAAGCCTGACCAATTGCTTGTATTATGTTGTTGATTGCTATTGTAAAAGGCTTTATGTTAGGCCCACCATGGAGCGCTAGCCATATTTCCATTAGTGTGTCTATCAATGTGCTGTTAAGCCCAGACAGTTATTTCTAACTAAGTCCAGAGGACTGAGTTGTCTTGCACTACAGCCAGGTGTTTTCCATTACCAACCACCAAGGGAAGGCTTCTCTTTTTATGTTGTAATTTGTCAGTGTTTTATTTGTGTAGTAATTGAGTGAGTTTGGGTCCCTCTGGTGTGTTTGGGTCCCTCTGGTCCTGCTCACACTGCCCTACCCTATGCTTTGACTTCTTTCTCCCCTCTCTCTCCAGATTAAATCTTGAGACTTGTGACGGCCGGCCACCCAACAACCTGCCGCTTGACCCTATCCCCTCCTCTCTTCTCCAGACCATTTCCTGAGACCTTCTCCCTTACCTCACCTCGCTCATCAACTCATCCTTGACCGCTGGCTATGTCCCTTCCGTCTTCAAGAGAGCGAGAGTTGCACCCCTCCTCAAAAAACCTACACTCGATCCCTCCGATGTCAACAACTACAGACCAGTATCCCTTCTTTCTTTTCTCTCCAAAACTCTTGAGCGTGCCGTCTCTAGCCAACTCTCCTGCTATCTCTCTCAGAATGACCTTCTTGATCCAAACCAGTCAGGTTTCAAGACTGGTCATTCAACTGAGACTGCTCTTCTCTGTGTCACGGCTCTCCGCACTGCTAAAGCTAACTCTCTCTCCTCTGCTCTTATCCTTCTAGACCAATCTGCTGCCTTTGATACTGTGAACCATCAGATCCTCCTCTCCACCCTCTCCGAGTTGGGCATCTCCGGCGCTGCTCACTCTTGGATTGCGTCCTACCTGACAGGTCGCTCCTACCAGGTGGCGTGGCGCGAATCTGTCTCCGCACCACGTGCTCTCACCACTGGTGTCCCCCAGAGCTCAGTTGTAGGCCCTCTCCTATTCTCTCTATATACCAAGTCACTTGGCTCTGTCATATCCTCACATGGTCTCTCCTATCATTGCTACGCAGACAACACACAATTCATTTTCTCCTTTCCCCCTTCTGATAACCAGGTGGCGAATCGCATCTCTGCATGTCTGGCAGACATATCAGTGTGGATGTCGGATCACCACCTCAAGCTGAACCTCGGCAAGACGGAGCTGCTCTTCCTCCCGGGGAAGGACTGCCCGCTCCATGATCTCGCCATCACGGTTGACAACTCCATTGTGTCCTCCTCCCAGAGTGCAAAGAACCTTGGCGTGACCCTGGACAACACCCTGTCGTTCTCCGCTAACATCAAAGCGGTGACCCGATCCTGCAGGTTCATGCTCTACAACATTCACAGAGTACAACCCTACCTTACACAGAAAGCGGCACAGGTCCTAATCCAGGCACTTGTCATCTCTCGTCTGGATTACTGCAACTCGCTGTTGGCTGGGCTCCCTGCCTGTGCCATTAAACCCCTACAACTTATCCAGAACGCTGCAGCCCGTCTGGTGTTCAACCTTCCCAAGTTCTCTCATGTCACCCCGCTCCTCCGCACACTCCACTGGCTTCCAGTTGAAGCTCGCATCTACTACAAAACCATGGTGCTTGCCTACGTAGCTGCGAGGGGAATGGCACCTCCTTACCTTCAGGCTCTGATCCTACACCCAAACTAGGGCACTACGTTCATCCACCTCTGGCCTGCTAGCCCCCCTACCTCTACGGAAGCACAGTTCCCGCTCAGCCCAGTCAAAGCTATTCGCTGCTCTGGCACCCCAATGGTGGAACAAGCTCCCCCACGACGCCAGGACAGCGGAGTCACTGACCACCTTCCAGAGACACTTGAAACCCTACCTCTTTAAGGAATACCTGGAATAGTCTAACAGTAATCCTTCTACACCCCCCCTCCCCCAGTGGTGGTTGTCCCACTGGCTATCCTAAGTTGAATGCACCAATTTGTAAGTCGCTCTGGATAAGAGCGTCTGCTAAATGACTTAAATGTAAATGTAGTGTGCAGATGTGTAAAGTAATTAGTAACAGAGGGGTGAATAAGGGATTGAATGGGTGAAAGAATTAGACATACTTATTTCTGAGAGAGAAATGTTTACTGGAATACATCTTCTCCTTCTATTCAACAGCTGAGACAAAGGGCCATGGTCAGCATATACTCCAACCTGGCAACCTCAAACACAAGGACCTTCATATCTGTCGCATAACAAGAAATCCAGTTTACTGGAATAAAACCTCTCCCTCTAGATCATGAGGAGCATTATTTATATTCACAGACCAACTGAGCCAACGGGCTATGGTTGTTGTCCAACCTGACAACCCTGAACACGACCAACCCTCAACACAAGTACCTTTGTGTATCATAACTTGTTCTCTTGCTCTCACAAAATTTTTTTGTTTTCAAATCTGGCCTCCCTAAACACTAGGATCTTTATATAACAAGACATTTCTCCAACATGGCAACCCTGAACACAAGGCCCTTCATGTGTCATAACCATTCTCCAACAATACATCAAGTTGACTGGAACACAACCTCTCCCCTCTATTCGACAGCTTGTCTATAAGTGTCCTCCGGTCCCATTTTGCCTCGTAATGAACCAAAACCAGTAATTAACCATTATTGAGCTGTTTACGACTGGTTCCCCCTCGGGGGTAATTTCACCACCAGCGCCACAACCATAATTTTTTCAAGGTGACATCTTGTCCCCATCTATCCCGGGGAACGGTAGAACAACAACATCCTTCAGCGTGCAGGGGAAGATAAAGTCACCAGTGAAATTGAAATTGAGAGAGAGAGAGAGAGAGAGCGAGAGAGATTGGGTATACTGTCAGGCTGGAATTTAATTTGACATATATACAACTCCTATACTGACATATACAGTATAGGAGTTGTCAAAACAGCACAAACAGATCTGGGACCAGGCTAGAGGATGAAGACAGCAGAAACAGATCTGAGACCAGGCTAGAGGATGAAGACAGCAGAAACAGATCTGGGACCAGGCTAGAGGATGAAGACAGCAGAAACAGATCTGGGACCAGGCTAGAGGATGAAGACAGCAGAAACAGATCTGGGACCAGGCTAGAGGATGAAGACAGCAGAAACAGATCTGGGACCAGGCTAGAGGATGAAGACAGCAGAAACAGATCTGGGACCAGGCTAGAGGATGAAGACAGCAGAAACAGATCTGGGACCAGGCTAGAGGATGAAGACAGCAGAAACAGATCTGGGACCAGGCTAGAGGATGAAGACAGCAGAAACAGATCTGGGACCAGGCTAGAGGATGAAGACAGCAGAAACAGATCTGGGACCAGGCTAGAGGATGAAGACAGCAGAAACAGATCTGGGACCAGGCTAGAGGATGAAGACAGCAGAAACAGATCTGGGACCAGGCTAGAGGATGAAGACAGCAGAAACAGATCTGGGACCAGGCTAGAGGATGAAGACAGCAGAAACAGATCTGGGACCAGGCTAGAGGATGAAGACACCAGTGAAAAGAGAAGGATACAGAGAGATACACCGTGTACTTCTACTCTTGGGCTGGAATGTAATTCAAAACACAGTATACTGTATGTATTCCAATCACGGAAGGTCCAGGTATACAGCATACCACAGGAGGTTGGTGGCATGGTTTCCATGTGTTTGATGCCATTCCATTTGCTCCGTTCCAGCCATTATTATCAGCCTTCCTCCCCTATACAGTGTAGGCAGACAGCCTGAGGGAAAACATATGACTGGATCCTGGCTTTCGAGACGGGTCTTTGATATAAGAAGTGACTGGTGACCTGCTAAGGCATTTAGCACACACTGAATACTACTAGCAGGACAGACAATAATGTTGCTATGGAGAAAATCCCATGACTCAAGACAGCTCAGGTGTTATCATGATAGCTCAGGTGTAGACGAATATAAAGCTTGAAGGGAGAGAGATGGAGAGAGAGACAGAGTGAGAGAGAGAAAGAGAGAAAGAAAAAGCGAGATAGACAGAGAGAGAGAGACAGAGAGAGAGAGAGAAAGAGGAAGAAAGAGCAGACAAGAGAGAACGATAAAGAGTGAGAGATAGAATGAGAAATCGAACAGACATTGTAATTAACCTCTCCTTTACTAGTGTTGGAATGTGGGTGTGATGACAGTCCCTAGATGAATAGGAGCCGTGTGATTAACAGCCTTTAGGAAAGAAGACACAGTGGCCTGGTGAATGCTAAACAACCACAGGCATTTAGAGATACGGGTAGCTACGCTACGGGTGCACAGGGATGATTTAGACGGCTATGGGCTGTTCCACATTAGGGCCCCAAAGTGCATTTTAAATGAGTGAAACACATATAGAGACAAACCTGACCAAATCTCAAATTTTCTCTATTTCACCCTCCCTCTCCGCCTGTTTCTGTATTTACACAAACAAACATACTGGTATATTTGTATTGCCACTGCAACAGACATTAGCATACTAATGTTTGTCTAAATCAGCAGCATCTCTCCAGCCTGGTGGTGCTGATGACCAGTAAACAACACCAAACATACTTCAAGTTCAGAGAACATATCTCTTTTCTTTTCCTGATGAACCTCAAAGGGGTATTTTGTGAAGTCGGTTCTCATTACATTCAACAATTATCCGGAGCTAAGTCGCTAAGTTCCTCTCCCTCTCCCCCCCCCCTCTCTCTCGCTCTCTCCTCCACAGTGTTGACACCAATCCATTTTCCACGGCAGATTTATGTGTTACACATCCTTTATGTCCAATTACACGCCCTCTTATCAACCTGGTGGAGAGACGAGAGGAGACACTTTTTACCAGCTGTAAGGACGGTGTAAATAATTGAATGCTCTGAATTGAGGTCCTGCCCTCCACTGCTTTCCATTGAACTGAATTGACAAAAGTTAACACCTTCAGCACTGGACAGAGAATACTGATTCTCTTCATGACTAAATTAAATGTAATTTTAATAAAGTGTTGTATCAGGCAGAGAGATGCTGGCAGACATATTGTTGGAGGTCAGTCTTCGAAGTGTACAGCTAGTTCACTGAGGAGAAAGTTCTTGAAGAACCCTACGGCTCTTTCTCAGTGGAGAAGGTTCTTGAAGCTAACTAGTTATTCATCTTTCCTCAATTCCTCATGTCCTCTCTCCTTGCCTCCTTCTCAAAACACATTGGAGGAGGAGATTCAAGGTCCCTTCCCTTAGGTCTTCTCATCCAATGCATTTTGAGAAGGAGGTTAGGAGAAAGGACACAAGTAACCAAGGAAAGACACATTGAGAAAGGAGTTACTCCTCCAATACCCCACAATGCACCTGGCATGCTAATGACCCTCTCATTCCCAGGAGGAAATGACATGTTGGTATGGTGCAATCTTGCCCCACCTGGTCATACGTGGTTCACCCCGCTGGCAGGAAGTGATGCGCAGAGGGGGTTATCATTGAGGGCCAATCAGAACAGCAGGACTCAGTGGGACACCACTTATCCCAGGGTGCGTAATAACAGACTACACCACAGACTATGGTTTAAAGGGCTGGGCTACAGACACTCCATCCTATGGTTCAGTCTAATTCCAGTACTATCTATGGCCAAACGCCTATGCAGCCAAATGGCAAATTATTAGGTGACAGAGGGTGGCGATCTATTTCTGGGACCCTGGCTGGCATCAACCCTCCATCCCTTCATCCCTGGCATCAACCCTCCAACAGACATGGCAGAGGGGTAGTTGAGCGATCTAATCCCATCATGGCCAATGGATCAATGGGATTTCTATTCGTATTCTCTCAACTGACTTCATAACAAGATAAACCCAAGTTATCTGACTTTGGTATGTCTTAAAAACTACTTTAATTTCTGCTCTTAATCCTTTTTCGTTGAACTGCTATAAACAAAAATGGATAGCCACGAAATGTACACACAATTAACATGAAGGAAATTAGGCATATTCTTGTTTTAAAGTGAGTGAGACCATATTTCTCACGTTCAAAGAAGATTCCAATCTATTTTTAGAAGGGGGAGCAGAATGTTGGAGATGAGATGGAGCGATAACGAGAGAGAGAGAGAGAGAGAGAGAGAGAGAGAGAGAGAGAGAGAGAGAGAGAGAGAGAGAGAGAGAGAGAGAGAGAGAGAGAGAGAGAGAGTATGAGTGTGTGTGTGTCCTCTGACATGCAGCAGGACTCTGGCAGACTCCCATCGGAGTGACTGATGGTCTGGATAAGTGGGGTTGTGGAGGGCCACGGTCAGGGCCCAAATCACAGAGAGACTGCTGGGAGGGAGGGATAGAGGGAGGATGACTAGAGCTGATCTGTTAACCTTAAGCTGTGCACTGAACAGTAAAAGAAAGCGGAAGAGAGAGAGAGAAGGGTAGAGGTTGGGGGGGAGAGAAAGAAGGGGAGAGGGTGGGAGGGAGAGAGAGAAGGGGAGAGGGTGGGGGGGAGAGAGAGAAGGGGAGAGGGTGGGGGGGAGAAATGAGGAAAGAGAGAGAGCTAGTAAAATAGAGACTGAAGGAGAACGAGGTGGTGAGACAGGTGGATGCAGAAAGGAGGAGAGAGAGAGAAAGACAGAAAGAGAAAGGAGAATGATTGAAAAGGTGAGACATGGGTGACTGTGGCATGTTGTGAACCTGACAGGGGTGTGTCATGGAGTGACAGGTAGGAGAACGTGAGGGCACTGCAGACACCATGTTTGTTGTTGTTTGATTGGAGGGCAGGGTGACAACGTCCTGGTTTTTGCCTTTGGTTACAGCAACCATCTTGCAACCTTTAATCGATTGTAAGGTACAGAGCCAAAATACTTAGCTGTGTTACTCAGTCTTATACTGCATCCTA
Source organism: Coregonus clupeaformis (assembly GCF_020615455.1). NCBI lineage: Eukaryota > Metazoa > Chordata > Actinopteri > Salmoniformes > Salmonidae > Coregonus > Coregonus clupeaformis. The sequence continues at coordinate 21,048,906 of NC_059226.1, read as the reverse complement.
CCAAACTCCCAGATGTTTGTGTCACATTGTTGTCTAAGTCTCTGAGGGGATTTCCCCTGGATGACTGACAGTGCTGTTTTGCCTGCACTTTGATCATCTGAGTTTCTTCATAAACAGACAGACAGCACTGTGTAGTCTGGCTCACAGAAACAGGCACAGTCACGGAAAGATGGCTCTGAAGAAAGCGCTCGCTAGTTATATCGTCTGCATCCCAAATGGCACCCTATTCCCTTTAAAGTGCCCTTGTTTTCAGCAGTACACTATGTAGGGACTAGGGTGCCATTTAGCACGCAGGCAATGTAGAGAATCTAGGGATTCTGGGAGAATCTAGGTCTTGTCTCCAAGGAGGGGGAACATGATCAACATGAAAGCTATGATAAACCTAGCGAAGAAATGAAAGTCAGTTGTTGAGCATAACGATGTTGCAGGACATGCAGTTAGAGCTGGTGTATAAGTACTGAACCTCTGTCTACTGCACCTGTATCCTCAGTATTTTGACTTGATTGATATTTTGATTATATATTATGCATATTTCCAAACTCCAAGCTGTATAAACTGAAATGCTTATTGGATTTAAGCATATCAGGTGATGTGTATTTGTGTAATGAGGGAGGGTGTGGCCTAAGGAGATCAACACCCTATATCAAGGTGTGTATAATTATTAGGCAGCTTCTTTTCCTCAGGCAAAATGGGCCAAAAAATAGATTTAACTGACTCTGAAAAGTCACAAATTGTAAAAAGTATTTCAGAAGGATGCAGCACTCTTGAAATTGCTAAGATATTGGGGTGTGATCACAGAACCATCAAACGTTTTGCTGCAAATAGTCAACAGGGTCGCAAGAACCGTGTTGAAAAAAAAAGACGCAAATTAACTGCCAAAGATTTGAGAAGAATCAAAGGTGAAGCTACCAGGAACCCATTATCCTCCAGTGCTGTCATATTCCAGAACTGCAACCTACCTGGAGTGCCCAGAAGTTCAGTGCTCAGAGACATGGCCAAGGTAAGGAAGGCTGAAACCCGACCACCACTGAACAAGACACATAAGTTGAAACGTCAAGACTGGGCCAAGAAATATCTGAAGACAGATTTTTCAAAGGTTTTATGGACTGATGAGATGAGTGACTCTTGACGGACCAGATGGATGGGCCCGTGGCAGGATCAGTAACGGGCACGGAGCTCCACTTCGACTCTGACACCAGCAAGGTGGAGGTGGGTTACTGGTATGGGCTGGTATTATGAAAGATGAGCTAGTTGGACCTTTTTGGGTTGAAGATGGACTCAAACTCAACTCCCAAACCTACTGCCAGTTTTTAGAAGACACTTTCTTCAAGCAGTGGTACAGGAAAAAGTCTGCATCTTTCAAGAAGACCATGATTTTTATGCAGGACAATGCTCCATCGCATGCATCGAAGTACTCCACTGCGTGGCTAGCCAGTAAAGGCCTTAAAGATGAAAGAATAATGACATGGCCCCCTTCCTCACCTGACCTAAACCCAATTGAGAACTTGTGGTCCCTTCTTAAACGGTCGATTTACGGTGAAGGAAAACAGTACCCCTCTCTGACCAGTGTCTGGGAGGCTGTGGTTGCTGCTGCACAAAAAGCTGATCGTCAACAGATCAAGAAACTGACAGACTCCATGGATGGAAGGCTTAGGACTGTTATTGAAAAGAAGGGTGGCTATATTGTTCACTGATATTTTTTTGAAATGTCAGAAATGTTTATTTGTAAATGTTGAGTTGTTTGTTTATTATTCTCACTTTAACAGATGAAAATAAACAAGTGAGATGGGGAACTTTTAGTTGCTTAATAATTCTGCACACTAATAGTTGCCCAATAATTGTGCACACATAGATATTCTCCAAAGAAAGCCAAAACCTCACTTTTACTTTCTTAAATATTCAGGTTTGAGGTTTATTAACATTTTGGATTGACCGAGAGCACTGTTGTTGTTCAATAATAAAATTAATCCTCAAACATACAACTTGCATAATAATTGTGCACACAGTGTACAAACACACACACACACACAGTGGCTATATGGACTGGGTCTGTGAGGCGCTGCCTGAACAGGTGAAATCACATTTTATTTGTCACATACACGTGTTTGCAGATGTTATTGCGGGTGTAGCGAAATGCTTGTGCTTCTAGCTCCGACAGTGCAGTAATATCTAACAAGTAATATCTAACAATTTCACAACTGATAAAAGAAATGTGTGAGTGAGATATGACTAAAATGTCACACCCTCATCTAAACTAATAATGTATGACTAATTAGTAGACTAGAGCTTAGAGAATTAATCAAATGTGTTTATATCCCAGCAAGAGTATAGACTGGTTCCCAAAACACACAGGGAAAGGGGAGTGAAAGGCTTGCAGGATATTGTGAGCAGGTGATAACTAAGGAATGCAGCCTATGATAAGAACATGTATATGTGTGTGTGTATGTGTGTGTGACCTGATGGTCAGGAGAGCAGTTTTCCAGTGGAAAACAACAGCCCGCCTAAAGAGGGGTGGGATTTTTCCTCTGACGTGTGCATATAAAAATATTGTATGACCATTTTGTTTCAGAACGTTCTCATGAATAAAGCCTGATGATTGTATGCTGGGCTGCTTGGTCTGATTTTTAGAGATTTACAACCTCTGGGATACAGACTGAGTAATAAGTTCATTTTTGAAACATTGGGAAGAAATACAGTGAGGGAAAAAAGTATTTGATCCCCTGCTGATTTTGTACATTTGCCCACTGACAAAGAAATGATCAGTTTATAATTTTAATGGTAGGTTTATTTGAACAGTGAGAGACAGAATAACAACAACAAAATCCAGAAAGACGCATGTCAAATTTTTTATAAATTGATTTGCATTTTAATGAGGGAAATAAGTATTTCACCCCCTCTCAAATCAGAAAGATTTCTGGCTCCCAGGTGTCTTTCATACAGGTTATGAGCTGAGATTAGGAGCACACTCTTAAAGGGAGTGCTCCTAATCTCAGTTTGTTACCTGTATAAAAGACACCTGTCCACAGAAGCAATCAATCAATCAGATTCCAAACTCTCCACCATGGCCAAGACCAAAGAGCTCTCCAAGGATGTCAGGGACAAGATTGTAGACCTACACAAGGCTGGAATGGGCTACAAGACCATCACCAAGCAGCTTGGTGAGAAGGTGACAACAGTTGGTGCGATTATTCACAAATGGAAGAAACACAAAAGAACTGTCAACCTCCCTTGGCCTGGGGCTCCATGCAATATCTCACCTCGTGGAGTTGCAATGATCATGGGAACGGTGAGGAATCAGCCCAGAACTACACGGGAGGATCTTGTCAATGATCTCAAGGCAGCTGGGACCATAGTCACCAAGAAAACAATTGGTAACACACTACACCGTGAAGGACTGAAATCCTGCAGCGCCCGCAAGGTCCCCCTGCTCAAGAAAGCACATATACATGCCCGTCTGAAGTTTGCCAATGAACATCTGAATGACTCAGAGGAGGACTGGGTGAAAGTGTTGTGGTCAGATGAGACCAAAATCGAGCTCTTTGGCATCAACTCAACTCGCCGTGTTTGGAGGAGGAGGAATGCTGCCTATGACCCCAAGAACACCATCCCCACCGTCAAACATGGAGGTGGAAACATTATGCTTTGGGTGTGTTTTTCTGCTAAGGGGACAGGACAACTTCACCGCATCAAAGGGACGATGGACGGGGCCATGTACCATCAAATCTTGGGTGAGAACCTCCTTCCCTCAGCCAAAGCATTGAAAATGGGTCGTGGATGGTTATTCCAGCATGACAATGACCCAAAACACACGGCCAAGGCAACAAAGGAGTGGCTCAAGAAGAAGCACATTAAGGTCCTGGAGTGGCCTAGCCAGTCTCCAGACCATAATCCCATAGAAAATCTGTGGAGGGAGCTGAAGGTTCGAGTTGCCAAACGTCAGCCTCAAAACCTTAATGACTTGGAGAAGATCTGCAAAGAGGAGTGGGACAAAATCCCTCCTGAGATGTGTGCAAACCTGGTGGCCAACTACAAGAAACGTCTGTGATTGCCAACAAGGGTTTTGCCACCAAGTACTAAGTAATGTTTTGCAGAGGGGTCAAATACTTATTTCCCTCATTAAAATGCAAATCAATTGATAACATTTTTGACATGTGTTTTTCTTGATTTTTGTTGTTGTTATTCTGTCTCTCACTGTTCAAATAAACCTACCATTAAAATTATAAACTGATCATGTCTTTGTCAGTGGGCAAACATACAAAATCAGCTGGGGATCAAATACTTTGTTCCCTCACTGTATACCCAATACACACAAACCTAGTAAGGAATGGAATTTAAGAATATATACATATATGGACAAGCAATGACGGAGCGGCATGGACTAAGATACAGTAGAATATTATAGAATAGAATGTAAACATTATTAAAGTGACTAGTGTTCCATTTCTTAAAGTGGCCAGTGATTTCAATAGGCAGCAGCAGCCTCTAATGTGCTAGTGATGACTATTTAACAGTCTGATGGCCTTGAGATCGGAGCTGTTTTTCATTCTCTCGGTCCCAGCTTTGATGCACCTGTACTGACCTCGCCTTCTGGATGATAGCGGGGTGAACAGGCAGTGGCTCGGGTGGTTGATGTCCTTGATGATATTTTTGGCCTTCCTGTGACATCGGGTGCTGTAGGTGTCTTGGAGGGCGGGTAGTTTGCCCCTGGTAATGCATTCGGCAGACCGCACTACCCTCTGGAGAGCCCTGCGGTTGCGGGCGGTGCTGTTGCCGTACCAGGAGGTGATACAGCCCGACAGGATGCTCTCAATTGTGCATCTGTAAAAGTTTGTGAGGGTTTTTGGTGCCAAGCCAAATTTATTCAGCCTCCTGAGGTTGAAGAGGCTCTGTTGCGCCTTCTTCACCACACTGTCTGCGTGGGTTGACCATTTCAGTTTGTCAGTGATGTGTACGCCAAGGAACTTGAAGTTTTCCACCTTCTCCACTGCGGTCCCGTCGATGTGGATAGGGGGGTGCACCTTCTGCTGTTTCCTGAAGTCCACAATCATCTCCTTTGTTTTGTTGACGTTGAGTGAGAGGTTATTTTCCTGGCACCACACTCCCAGAGCCCTCACCTCCTCCCTGTAGGCGGTCTCGTAATTGTTGGTAATCAAGCCTACTACTGTTGTGTCGTCTGCAAACTTGATGATTGAGTTGGAGGCGTGCTGGGCCACGCAGTCATGGGTGAACAGGGAGTACAGGAGGGGGCTGAGCACGCACCCTTGTGGGATCAGCGAAGTGGAGATGTTTCCTACCTTCACCACCTGGGGGCTGCCCGTCAGGAAGTCCAGGACCCAGTTGCACAGGGCGGGGTTCAGACCCAGGGCCTCAAGCTTAATGATGAGCTTGGAGGGTACTATGGTGTTGAATGCTTTGCTATAGTCAATGTTGGGATAGGGCAGTGTGCAGTGTGATGGCGATTGCATCGTCTGTGGATCTATTGGTGCGGTAAGCAAATTGAAGTGGGTCTAGGGTGACAGTTAAGGTAGAGGTGATATGACCCTTGACTATTCTGTCAAAGCACTTCATGATGACAGAGGTGAGTGCTACGGGGCGATAGTCATTTAGTTCAGATACCTTTGTTTTCTTGGGTACAGGAACAAATGGTGGCCATCTTGAAGCATGTGGGAACAGCAGACTGGGAAAGGGAGAGATTGAATATGTCCGTAAACACACCAGCCAGCTGGTCTGCGCATGCTCTGAGGACGCGGCTAGGGATGCCGTCTGGGCCGGCAGCCTTGCGGGGGTTAACATGTTTAAATGTCTTACTCACGTCGGCCACAGAGAAGGAGAGGCCACAGTCCTTGGTAGTGGGCCTCGTCGGTGACACTGTGTTATCCTCAAAGCAGGCGAAGAAGGTGTTTAGCTTGTCTGGAAGCGAGATGTCGGTTTCAGCGACGTGGCTGGTTTTCCTTTTGTAGTCTGTTATTGTCTGTAGACCCTGCCACATACATCTCGTGTCTGAGCCGTTGAATTGTGACTGCACTTTGTCTCTATACTGATGTTTTGCCAGTTTAATTGCCTTGCAGAGTGAGTAGCTACACTGTTTGTATTCTGCCATATTCCCAGTCACCTTGCCATGGTTAAATGCGGTGGTTCGCGCTTTCAGTTTTGTGCGAATGCTGCCATCTATCCACGGTTTCTGGTTAGGGTAGGTTTTAATAGTCACAGTGGGCACAACATCACCTATACACTTCCTGATAAACTCAGTCACCGTTTCAGTGTATTCGTGTGATCAAAACAAGGTAGGAGCAACATGGAGGCTATTTGGACTGGGTCTGTGAGGAGCTGTCTGAACAGGTAGGAGCAACATGGTGGCTATATGGACTGGGTCTGTGAGGAGCTGTCTGAACAGGTAGGAGCAACACGGTGGCTATATGGACTGGGTCTGTGAGGAGCTGCCTGAACAGGTAGGAGCAACACGGTGGCTATATGGACTGGGTCTGTGAGGAGCTGCCTGAACAGGTAGGAGCAACACGGTGGCTATATGGACTGGGTCTGTGAGGCGCTGCCTGAACAGGTAGGAGCAACATGGTGGCTATTTGGACTGGGTCTGTGAGGAGCTGTCTGAACAGGAAGGAGCAACATGGTAGCTATTTGGACTGGGTCTGTGAGGCGCTGTCTGAACAGGTAGGAGCAACATGGTGGCTATATGGACTGGGTCTGTGAGGAGCTGCCTGAACAGGTAGGAGCAACATGGTGGCTATATGGACTGGGTCTGTGAGGAGCTGTCTGAACAGGTAGGAGCAACATGGTGGCTATATGGACTGGGTCTGTGAGGAGCTGCCTGAACAGGTAGGAGCAACACGGTGGCTATATGGACTGGGTCTGTGAGGAGCTGCCTGAACAGGTAGGAGCAACACGGTGGCTATATGGACTGGGTCTGTGAGGCGCTGCCTGAACAGGTAGGAGCAACATGGTGGCTATATGGACTGGGTCTGTGAGGAGCTGTCTGAACAGGTAGGAGCAACATGGTGGCTATATGGACTGGGTCTGTGAGGTGCTGCCTGAACAGGTAGGAGCAACATGGTGGCTATATGGACTGGGTCTGTGAGGAGCTGCCTGAACAGGTAGGAGCAACATGGTGGCTATATGGACTGGGTCTGTGAGGAGCTGCCTGAACAGGTAGGAGCAACATGGTGGCTGAGTCAAACAATATGTCTCTCACAGCTTCCAGACAACACAGAAACATACGGGCACACGAATGCATGCACACACACACACACACACACACACACACACCTTACTTTACTGACTTTATTGTCCCCGTGGGGAAATTTTGTTGCAGTGCCATGCACATGTTTAAAGTGCCGTTTTAAATACAAAACAAATTGACAATCCAACTTGCATAACAATTGCATACCAAAAAAATTAAAGACAAGCTTTCTGGCCTTACTAGGTCAATATGAATATTAGCCTGAGCTATTTAGGAGGGATCTTACACCTGGCACAAATTATTGTCTAGTTCTGTTTTTCCTGCCGAGGGGTGCCCTATACCTGCAACCAGAGGAGACTAGTTCAAAGTCCGGGTACAGCGGGTGGCTTGGGTCTAAAATGATTTTGTGAGCATTGCGGAGGGCCCTGAACTTAAAGATCTCATCCAGGCCTGTCTGTTTGACTCAAAGTACCTTGCTTGCTGTGGTGATAATCCTTCTCAGCATTTTTCTCTGGCCGACAGTGGCATTGCCAAACCAACAAACAATACAAAACGTTAAAATACTCTCAATGAAAGATTTGTAAAACAGAGTCAGTATAGTACAGTGAACATTAAAAGATCCCAGCTTTTTGAGAAAGTACAGTCTCTGTTGACTCTTTTTGTAGATCAGGTCTGTACATTTACTCCACTGAATCTGCTGAGAGGGATTAGAATGGAGTCTGACCAACCTGCCTCTGACTGATGTGTTTTTGAAGAGTGATGGGAGCTGACTGTGTGTGTGTGACCATACCGGCTCTCTCATGTCTCCCCTCACCTCTTGAGGCAGTATCCAATCAGCAGTCTAGCCCAAGTTTAACAACTTTCATTGTGTCCCAAAATCTTCAGAGGGACTTCAGAGGGAAAAGTCCCTGTGAGTGACTGATATTATCAGCAGTTTGCTTGAAGACCACACTGCTCCAGAAGTTTGGCATAGGTCAAAGAGTTTAGAGTAGACCCACTATTAATGGTCTTCAGAGCCGCATTAAATCGACTCACGGGACATATTTAGCTCGTGGGTCGCAGGATTGAGACCCAATTCAGATCAACAAGTAATTGTCCTCCCAGTGAGGTGAAACTGAAAACCAATCCTCCCCCTCTCTCTCTCCCTTCCTCCATCCCTCGCTCCCTCCCTCCCTCCATCCCTCGCCCTCCCTCCCTCCCTCCCTCTCAGGGATAAAGTGAATGTGCTGATGCAGATAAAAGTAAAAAGAGTAAAAAGAGAATCAAAACTAAATATCTCCCTGGCGATGCCCTTCGGCAGTACTCTCTCCTAGGTCCCTTCCTCTCTCCCTACCTTCCCACTTGAATATCATTCTGCTTGGCCCATCCAAACTATCCGGCCATGGCGCCTTGATGAAGACAAAAAGACAGGTTAGAAAAAAAGAGGAGGTGATAAGAAATCTATTTTCAGAGTTGTGGAGGAGAAACCCCCCCCCAGAGACAAGCATTAGGAAAGTTGAACTTGTCAGAGAGAGGAATAGACTTTGAACAGTAGACGCCTGAGAGATAGAAAGAAAGGAGGGAGAGAGCCTGAGAGAGAGAGAGAGAGAGAGAGAGAGAGAGAGAGAGACACACAAGGCAAGAAGGGCCTTCTATGCCATCAAAAGGAACATAAAATTCGACATACCAATTAGGATCTGGCTAAAAATTATAGAACCCATTGCCCTTTATGGTTGTGAGGTCTGGGGTCCGCTCACCAACCAAGAATACACAAAATGGGACAAACACCAAATTGAGACTGCATGCAGATTTCTGCAAAAATATCCTCTGTGTACAATGAAAAACACCAAATAATGCATGCAGAGCAGAATTAGGACGATACCCGCTAAAATTCTACAACCACCTAAAAGTAAGTGACTGTCAAACCTTCCATAACAAAGCCATCACCTACACTCTTAGACTGTTTTTGCCATCTAGAGCCTAAAAGGGTTCTTCGGCTGTCCCCATAGGAGAACCCTTTGAAGAACCCTTTTTGGTTCCATGTAGAACCCTTTCCACAGAAAGTTTTACATGGAACCCAAAAAGGTTCTACTTGACAGCGAAAAGGGTTCTACCTGGAACCAAAAAGGGTTCTCCTATGGGGACGGCCAAAGAACCCTTTTGGAACCCTTTTCTCTAAGAGAGTACAGAGATATGAACCTAGAGAAGAGTCCCCTCAGCCAGCTGATTCTGGGGCTCTGTTCACAAACACAAACAGACCCGACAGAGCCCAAGGACAGCAGCATGATTAGACCCAACCAAATCATGAGAAAACAAAAATATAATTACTTGACACATTGGAAAGAATCAACCAAAAAACAGAGCAAACTGGAATGCTCTCTGGCAGAATACCTGACCACCGTAACTGACCCAAAATTAAGCTATGTACAGACTCAGTGAGCATAGCCTTGCTATCGAGAGAGGACGCCATAAGTAGACCTGGCTCTCAAGAGAAGACAGGCTATGTGCACACTGCCCACAAAATGAGGTGGAAACTGAGCTGCACTTCTTAACCTCCTGCCAAATATATGACCATATTAGAGACACATATTTCCCTCAGACTACATAGTCCCACAAATAATTTTAAAGCAAATCAAATTTTTTATAAACCCCCATATCTATTAGGTGAAATCTGTCGATGTGCCCTTGAGCAAGGCACTTAACCCTAATTGCTCCTGTAAGTCGCTCTGGATAAGAGCGTCTGCTAAATGACTAAAATGTAAATGTAAATGTCTGTATTCATTTGAAACTTGTGTGCAAATGAAAGAGAGAAACAGAGACCGAAAGAGGGCAAGGTTTATTCCTCAGCTTAGAGACAGCCTTGACAGAGCAAGAGAAGGTCCTGCTCCCGATGCATGTCTTTTGGAACAAAAACAAGTAAATATAGCAACAATTCAAAAGCTATGCAGAGCACAGTTTAACCCCAACGTCTCACTATCGGTCTGACCTCACAGAGGAGACTACGAAGGACCAGGCTGACTTAAAACAGACTTAACGTGGGATCAAGGAGTGATCAACATTGACCATATCACAGAGAGAAATAGGGGAAGAGAGAGAGAGAGAGAGAGAGAGAGAGAGAGAGAGAGAGAGAGAGAGAGAGAGAGAGAGAGAGAGAGAGAGAGAGAGAGAGAGAGAGAGAGAGAGAGAGAGAGAGAGAGATGAGAGATGGGGAGAAATATAAAGGGGGAGTGATTCAACAAGGGGGTGAGGAGGAAGATAGAGAGGGAGGACAGAAAGGTAGAGGGAAAGTGATTCTGTAAGAGGGGATGAAGAGGGAAAAGAGAGAAAGAAAGAACAAAATAAATTAATATATAATGTAGGTAGATATGGGAGGGGATAGACTTAGCTTAGCTATTCATTGCTTCCTCTCCTTTCCTCCTTTTGAAAATTCCACACATCCCACATTGGTTGGAATCAATTAACATTAGTACAACCATCACATTGCCGCCTGTACCCAGGCGTGCTATCACACTTAGCATGATCTCTACACCCCCTCATGTCAGTGTCAGCCCCTCAGTGGCATGCATCCTCTTCATGGGCCTAATTGAAGCAGGTGTAAAAAAAAGTCCTGCATTAGCACCTATTATGCGTTGCACACACTGACAGTGATGGGCAATTATACTGCAGGCCTGGAATGTATTCAGCTCACAAAGCCTTATGGTTGTGTCCCAAATGGCACCCTATTCCCTACATAGTGCACTTATTTTGACCAGAGCCCTATAGACCCTGGTCAAAAGTAGTGCACTACATAAGGTATAGGGTACCATTTGGGACAAAGCCTATGTCCTTGGCAGAACACGATACACATTACTCTGGTGAATAGGTTTTTCCCCAAATAGGGAATGTATCAATACAAAGTTAGACATTTATATTTGAAAGTTTTCATGCATTTCAATAGAAGAGGGAGAGGTGGAATGGAATGTAAATGCCAAACAAAGATACAGAAATGGTTTGTCGAGATCGGCGTGGAAGAACTTGACTGGCCTGCACAGAACCCTGACCTCAATGCCGACTGCAAGCCAGGCCTAATGCTCTTGTGGCTGAATAGAAGCAAGTCCCTGCAGCAATGTTCCAAGATCTAGTGGAAAGCCTTCCCAGAAGAGTGGAGGCTGTTGTAGCAGCAAAGGGGGGACCAACTCCATATTAATGCCCATGATTTTGGAATGAGATGTTCGATGAGCAGGTGTCCACATACTTTTGGTCATGTAGTGTATATTAAATGGGTTTGAGATTAAAGAGAAAGGGAGGTCGTTTCTGGAACCGGTGAAAAACAGACAGATGAACGTTTGCAGTTTTAGTAGGACCTATGATATTCATTGCGATTCTCTGAGTGAGGGGGAAACATGTATTTCGGACAAACTGCACAGTACTGGAGCGAGCGATTTATCTTGTGTGACACTATCTACAGACAACAGACACAACACAATTTTTCACAGACCTGTGAATCCCAGACAGTTTGTTTACTCTGTTTCCATCCTCTCTGGGGAATACACAAGGTATCACTCACGAGGAACTATTTTCCTCACGTTCTCTGCTCCATGGTAAATGTTTATGGTTGAAGACATTAACGTGTTACATTTCCTAGCACTGAATATTTATCCTTAAAACAAAAGGTTTCAATTCTGCTGATGTTACCTTCAGTGGTCTCTCCTCTGTCTGAAGAGTGTGCACAAATGCAGGCATGTACAAGCACACACACAAGCACACACCCACACACATGCATGCAGATGCAGAAAGACACATGCACAGAAACGCAAAGACACACACACACAAACACACACACACACACACAGCCTCAATGCAGATAGAACATCTGGAGGGTGAACAGTGCGGATTCAAATTGCACATGAAAAAGTGTGCAGTTTATTCAGAGTGAACATTCCCAATTCAATTTGGAGACATTGATCGGTCATGTGGTTATAAAGCTGAGTGGCTTTGGTGCTGCAAGCAGAGCAGATACCTGGATCAGTGCCAGGTCACTGCACAGCCACCGCTAGATGCACCCTGGAGGAAGAAACTCTAAGTGAAAAGCTGGACAGAACAACACTAGGCTCAGTAGCTCTTTTTCTCTATGGTCGAATACAATCACAGAATGGATCTGGGTTTTACTGTAAAAACAAACCAGAATAACTATTGCTAGGTAGACTCTCCATACAGGTAGATGCTTGCAGCCTTCAGAATAAGCTCTGTGTTCATAGGAAGTAGACTAGTTTGACACAAAAATAATTCATGACATTACAATAGCTGGTGCGTTGGAATTCCAGCCTGTAACTGCCCTTACTGGGCCAGCGTCATCAATAGAACTACACCATTACATATAGGAATAGGACCACTGACACTGGACTACATTTCACAGCAGCAAAAGAGACAAATAGACTCGTATTCAGGATTGGATTATTTTCTTGTTCCACACAACCTTACTGAGTCGATTAAGAACTATACATGTCTTAGATTATGCATTAATTACTTTGGACTTGCTTGTTTATACAGTAGAACCCTAGATATTCCTCCTGCAAGCCTGTATTCTGATTTAAAAACATTTATTCCTCTGCTGAAAGGTCACAGAGGTTATTCCCATTAAAATGTCTGAAAGTGGCCAATTTGTCTTCTGGTCAGTTCAATAAGGAAAACAATTCCCTGATTCATAGAAGCACTGACCACAGTAACTAGCGATAAGTCTCCAGGGGTACAATCAGTGATGTAGTGAAGGGTAAAAGCACGTCAAAGCCGTTTACGCACCTTTTTAATTTTAATGGAAAAATATTGAAAGTTTAGGGAGCCTTACTTTATTCACAGCGACCGGCGATCGGAGTTTACAAACCTATTTTTTTACCACTACATCACTGGGTCCAACGTGTGTCCCTCTCTCTGCCTGACATTTTTGAAAATGACCTCTGATGACATAAGGGGTATTTTTCTTGGGACCTTTTCTTGGTCTTGACTAAAGAATGTATTAAATCCCAATTTTCACGTGTAGACACTGGAATGATGCTGGAGAAAACGAATATATACAGTATCTCACAAAAGTGAGTACACCCCTCACATTTTTGTAAATATTTGAGTATATCTTTTCATGTGACAACACTGAAGAAATGACACTTTGCTACAATGTAAAGTAGTGAGTGTACAGCTTGTATAACAGTGTAAATTTGCTGTCCCCTCAAAATAACTCAACACACAGCCATTAATGTCTAAACCGCTGGCAACAAAAGTGAGTACACCCCTAAGTGAAAATGTCCAAATTGGGCCCAATTAGCCATTTTCCCTCCCCGGTGTCATGTGACTCGTTAGTGTTACAAGGTCTCAGGTGTGAATGGGGAGCAGGTGTGTTAAATGTGGTGTCATCGCTCTCACACTCCCTCATACTGGTCACTGGAAGTTCAACATGGCACCTCATGGCAAAGAACTCTCTGAGGAGCTGAAAAAAAATAATTGTTGCTCTACATAAAGATGGCCTGGGCTATAAGAAGATTGCCAAGACCCTAAAACTGAGCTGCAGCACGTGGCCAAGACCATACAGCGGTTTAACAGGACAGGTTCCACTCAGAACAGCCCTCGCCATGGTCGACCAAAGAAGTTGCGTGCACGTGCTCAGCGTCATATCCAGAGGTTGTCTTTGGGAAATAGACGTATGAGTGCTGCCAGCATTGCTGCAGAGGTTGAAGGGGTGGGGGGTCAGCCTGTCAGTGCTCAGACCATACGCCGCACACTGCATCAAATTGGTCTGCATGGCTGTCGTCCCAGAAGGAAGCCTCTTCTAAAGATGATGCACAAGAAAGCCTGCAAACAGTTTGCTGAAGACAAGCAGACTAAGGACATGGATTACTGGAACCATGTCCTGTGGTCTGATGAGACCAAGATAAACTTATTTGGTTCAGATGGTGTCAAGCGTGTGTGGCGGCAACCAGGTGAGGAGTACAAAGACAAGTGTGTCTTGTCTACAGTCAAGCATGGTGGTGGGAGTTTAATGGTCTGGGGCTGCATGAGTGCTGCCGGCACTGGGGAGCTACAGTTCATTGAGGGAACCATGAATGCCAACATGTACTGTGACATACTGAAGCAGAGCATGATCCCCTCCCTTCGGAGACTGGGCCGCAGGGCAGTATTCCAACATGATAACGACCCCAAAACACACCTCCAAGACGACCACTGCCTTGCTAAAGAAGCTGAGGGTAAAGGTGATGGACTGGCCAAGCATGTCTCCAGACCGAAACCCTGTTGAGCATCTGTGGGGCATCCTTAAATGGAAGGTGGATGAGTGCAAGGTCTCTAACATCCACCAGCTCTGTGATGTCGTCATGGAGGAGTGGAAGAGGACTCCAGTGGCAACCTGTGAAGCTCTGGTGAACTCCATGCCCAAGAGGGTTAAGGCAGTGCTGGAAAATGATGGTGGCCACACAAAATATTGACACTTTGGGTCCAATTTGGACATTTTCACTTAGGGGTGTACTCACTTTTGTTGCCAGCGGTTTAGACATTAATGGCTGTGTGTTGTGTAATTTTGAGGGGACAGCAAATTTACACGGTTATACAAGCTGTACACTCACTACTTTACATTGTAGCAAAGATATCCTCAAATATTTACAAAAATGTGAGGGGTGTACTCACTTTTGTGAGATACTGTATGTTAAAAAGTGACGAAGTGCCCTTTTAAAGGAATTTTAGCAATACTACTGGCTAACAGTTTAAAGTCAGTTAGTTTTGAAAGACACTGGATTAACCATGACCTTGATTATCAGTAGCTCTTCCACGGGCAATTCTCAGCAGGTCTCCTGGAGTTCTGATGTGTGTGCCTCTCCAATCCTTTCTGGGGCTAGACTGATGCATGGCAGGGGGGCGATAGAGGGTTAGGGGGATAGAGGATCGAAGCCTTGGCCCGCTCGTTTTTTGCTTCTTCTTCGACCTGTTTCTTGGTATCCATCACCATTAGCATTCATTAACATGTATTAGCGCTCGTTATGGTCGTTAGGCAGCGGAGCACCGCTGGGCATCTGCAGCCCGTCAGTGTGTCTCCTCAGCTGTAATCTTCAGTGACTGAATGAGGATGCCAAGGCAAGAGAGATGAGAGGAGGAGAGGATAGGAGAGGGATGGAAATAGGGGACAGGAGAACAGGGGATCTGAAAAGAGAGGAGAGGAGATAGGAAGGTAGGAGGCGAGGAGAAGTGAGGACAAGGAAGTAAAAGAGAGGGGAGGAGAAGAAAGGAGAGGTCATGTCAGGTGAGGAGAGAAGAGATGGAATAGCTTGCCAAAGTCCATCTCTCTCTCCCCTGACTCCTGCTCTGTCTCTCCCACTGTCTCTCATTCCCTCCCTCTCTCAGTGGTAGTGACAGTAAGTGAGGGTGAGACACAGCAGCCTCTCCAGGAGTACGTCTGGCTTTATAGTCATCGTCTCTGGGCAGATGGCCAAACCATATTTATCTGTTTGAAGTAAGCGGCAATAACAACAACTCTATCTTTATCCCTCTGTCCTCTCTTCTCTAAATCCCTTCTTCTAAAGGACTCTCATCTCCCATGGCTGTTAAGAATGACCACACCTTCTGTTGTATAGGAAGTCCACTTTGAGGAGACAACACCAGAAGGTGCTATCTAGAACTTAAAACGGTTCTTCGGCTGTCCCCATAGAAGAACCCTTTGAATAACACTTTTGGTTCCAGGTAGAACACTTTTGGTTCCAGGTAGAACCCTTTTGTAAAACCCTTTCCACAGATGGTTCTACATGGAACCCAAAATAGTTATACCTGGAACCAAAAAGGGTACTTTTTTATTTTTTTATTTCACCTTTATTTAACCAGGTAAGCCAGTTGAGAACAGGTTCTCATTTACAACTGCGACCTGGCCAAGACAAAGCAAAGTAGTGCAACAAAAACAACACAGAGTTACATATGGGGTAAAAAAAAACAAAGTCAGAAATACAACAGAAAAATATATATACAGTGTGTGCAAATGTAGCAAGTTATGGAGGTAAGGCAATAAATAGGCTATAGTGCAGAATAATTACAATAGTATTAACACTGGAATGCTAGATGTGCAAGAGATTATGTGCAAATAGAGATACTGGGGTGCAAAAGAGCAAATTAAATAACAATATAGGGATGAGGTAGTTGGGTGGGCTAATTTCAGATGGGCTGTGTACAGGTGCAGTGATCGGTAAGGTGCTCTGACAACTGATGCTTAAAGTTATTGAGGGAGATAAGAGTCTCCAGCTTCAGAGATTTTTGCAATTCGTTCCAGTCATTGGCAGCAGAGAACTGGAAGGAATGGCGGCCAAAGGAGGTGTTGGCTTTGGGAATGACCAGTGAGATATACCTGCTGGAGCGCAGACTACGGGTGGGTGCTGCTATGGTGACCAATGAGCTAAGATAAGGCGGGGATTTGCCTAGCAGTGATTTATAGATGGCCTGGAGCCAGTGGGTTTGACGACGAACATGTAGTGAGGACCAGCCAACAAGAGCGTACAGGTCACAGTGGTGGGTAGTGTATGGGGCTTTGGAGACAAAACGGATGGCACTGTGATAGACTACATCCAATTTGCTGAGTAGAGTGTTGGAGGCTATTTTATAAATGACATCGCGAAGTCAAGGATCGGTAGGATAGTCAGTTTTACGAGGGCATGTTTGGCAGCATGAGTGAAGGAGGCTTTGTTGCGAAATAGGAAGCCGATTCTAGATTTAACTTTGGATTGGAGATTCTTTATGTGAGTCTGGAAGTTGAGTTTACAGTCTAACCAGACACCTAGATATTTGTAGTTGTCCACATACTCTAGGTCAGACCCGTCAGAGTGGTGATTCTAGTCGGGTGGGCGGGTGCTAGCAGCGTTCGATTGAAAAGCATGCATTTAGTTTTACTAGTGTTTAAGAGCAGTTGAAGGCTACTGAAGGATTGTTGTATGGCATTGAAGCTCGTTTGGAGGTTTGTTAACACAGTGTCCAATGAAGGGCCAGATGTATACAAAATGGTGTCGTCTGCGTAGAGGTGGATCTGAGAGTCACCAGCAGCAAGAGCGACATCATTGATATACACGGAGAAAAGTGTCGGCCCAAGAATTGAACCCTGTGGCACCCCCCATAGAGACTGCCATAGGTCCAGACAACAGGCCCTCCGATTTGACACACTGAACTCTATCTGAGAAGTAGTTGGTGAACCAGGCGAGGCAGTCATTTGAGAAACCAAGGCTATTTAGTCTGCCAATAAGAATGCGGTGGTTGACAGAGTCGAAAGCCTTGGCCAGGTCGATGAAGACGGCTGCACAGTACTGTCTATTATCAATCGCGGTTATAATATCGTTTAGGACCTTGAGCGTGGCTGAAGTGCACCCGTGACCAGCTCGGAAACCGGATTGCATAGCGGAGAAGGTACGGTGGTATTCGAAATGGTCGATGATCTGTTTATTAACTTGGCTTTCGAATACTTTCGAAAGGCAGGGCAGGATGGATATAGGTCTGTAGCAGTTTGGATCTAGAGTGTCACCCCCTTTGAAGAGGGGGATGACCGCGGCAGCTTTCCAATCTCTGGGGATCTCAGACGTTATGAAAGAGAGGTTGAACAGACTAGTAATAGGGGTTGCGACAATTTCGGCGGCTAGTTTTAGGAAGAAAGGGTCCAGATTGTCTAGCCCAGCTGATTTGTAGGGGTCCAGATTTTGCAGCGCTTTCAAAACATCAGCTGTCTGAATTTGTGTGAAGGAGAAGCGGGGGGGCATGGGCAAGTTGCAGCAGAGGGTGCAGAGTTGGTGGCCGGGTTGGTGGTAGCCAGATGGAAAGCATGGCCAGCTGTAGCAAAATGCTTGTTGAAATTCTCGATTATTGTAGATTTATCGGTGGTGATAGTGTTTCCTAGCCTCAGTGCAGTGGGCAGCTGGGAGGAAGTGCTCTTATTCTCCATGGACTTTACAGTGTCCCAAAACTTTTTGGAGTTAGTGCTACAGGATGCAAATTTCTGTTTGAAAAAAGTTAGCCTTTGCTTTCCTGACTGCTTGTGTATATTGGTTCCTAACTTCCCTGAAAAGTTGCATATCGCGGGAGGCTATTTGATGCTAATGCTGTACGCCACAGGATGTTTTTGTGCTGGTCAAGGGCAGTCAAGTCTGAGGAGAACCAGGGGCTATATCGGTTCTTAGTTCTGTATTTTTTGAATGGGGCATGTTTATTTAAGATTGAGAGGAAATTACTTTTAAGGAACAACCAGGCATCCTATACTGACGGAATGAGATCTATATCCATCCAGGATACCTGGGCCAGGTCAATTAGGAAGGCCTCCTCGCTAAAGTGTTTTAGGGAGCGTTTGACAGTGATGAGGGGTGGTTGTTTGACCGCGGACCCGTTACGGACGCAGGCAATAAGGCAGTGATCGCTGAGATCCTGGTTGAAGACAGCTGAGGTGTATTTAGAGGGTATGTTAGTCAGGATGATATCTGTGAGGGTACCCATGTTTAAGGATTTAGGGTTGTACCTGGTAGGTTCGTTGATAATTTGCGTGAGGTTGAGGGCATCTAGCTTGGATTGTAGGATGGCTGGGGTATTAAGCATATCCCAATTTAGGTCACCAAGCAGTACAAACTCAGAGGATAAATGGGGGGCAATCAATTCACATATGGTGTCCAGGGCACAGCTGGGGGCTGAGGGGGGTCTGTAGCAAGCGGCAACAGTGAGAGACTTATTTCTGGAAAGGTGGATTTTTAGAAGTAGAAGCTCAAACTGTTTGGGTACAGACCTGGATAGTATGATAGAGCTCTGCAGGCTATCTCTACAGTAGATTGCAACTCCACCCCCTTTGGCAGTTCTATCTAGACGGAAAATGTTATAGTTGGGGATGGAAATTTCAGAATTTTTGGTGGCCTTCCTGAGCCAGGATTCAGACACTGCTAGAACATCAGGGTTGGCAGAGTGTGCTAACGCAGTGAATAACTCAAACTTAGGAAGTAGACTTCTGATATTTATGTGCAAGAAACCAAGACTTTTGCGATTACAGAAGTCAACAAATGATAGCTCCTGGGGAGTAGGAGTGATACTGGGGACTACAGGGCCTGGGTTAGCCTCTACATCACCAGAGGAACAGAGGAGGACTAGAATAAGGATACGGCTAAAGGCTTTAAGAACTGGTCTTCTAGTGCGTTGGGTACATAGAATAAAGGGGGGCAGATTTCCGGGTGTTATAGAAAAGATTCAGGGCATTATGTACAGACAAGGATATGGAAGGATATGAGTAAAGTGGAGGTAAACCTAAGCGTTGGGTAACACTGAAAGAGATAGTATCTCTAGAGGCATCAATTGATTCGGTCTCTGAGTGTATGGGTGGAGGGACAAAGGAGCTAACTAAGGCAGGTTTAGCTAGGCTGGGGGGTCTACAGTGATATAGTACAATTAGAAATAACCGAAACAACAATAAACTAACCATGTTTGGGCTGAGGCTAAACATAAACAGGATGTAGTACCGTAAAAAGGAACAGTCCAGCAGATATCAGCTGTATAGCTGGGTTATCATAAGGTCCGGTGGTGAAGTGCTAGTGAGTAAGAGGCCACGGCTAGCGTGTGCTACGTCCGTTTTGTTGTAGCCAGCTGGTAGCGAAGAATCCGGAGTTAAAGGTCCAGTGATTCCGGCGGAAAAACTGATATGTTCTGGGTCGATAACGCGCAGTGCTGTCTGGCCGAATATCCGGTGATCAAAGTCCAGTGATTAAAATTAATCCCGCGGAAAAAAAAATCAAATGTTCTGGGTGAAACACTGCTAGCTGTGGCTAATAGCAAGTAGCTAGTCCAGTAGCTAGTTCAGTTTAGTGAGTAAGCGTGTGCTAACGGGCCAGGGCTAGCAGATGGATGGAATCTTCGTGGTTACGTCGTAACCACATCAGACGATTTCGTCGGCAGACCAGTCGTGTAGGATCGGCGGGGCTCCGTGTCAATACTATGTGGTCCCGTCCGGTTGATAGAGAGGTAGATAGCCGGGAGATGGGCCTAGCTCAGGTTGATTAGCCAGACCACAGCGTCCGTTTTGTTGTAGCCAGCTGGAAGCGATGAATCCGGAGTTAAAGTTCCAGTGAATCAGTGATTCCGCGGAAAAACTGATATGTTCTGGGTCGATAACGCGCTGTGCAGACTGGCCGAATATCCGGTGATCAATGTCCAGTGATTAAAATTAATCCCGCGGAAAAAATCCAATGTTCTGGGTGAAAACACCGCTAGCTGTGGCTAATAGCAAAAAGCAAGTAGCTAGTTAGCTGGCTAGCTAGTTTCAACTGGAGATTCTAGATTCTAGATAAAGGTAAGTCAATAATAGAATCCGTTCCACATTGAGTGAGGCGGGTTGCAGGAAAGTATATCTTGTAGAAGGATGAAAAGTCTGATAGGGAAATATGTACGAAAAATGTACGAAAATAGGGTATTTACAGGCTATTTACAGACAGACGATAAAAACACAACTGCACTAATTCGCCATCTTGGAATTTGTACTCCTATGGGGACAACCAAAGAACCCCTTTGGAACACTTTTTTCTAAGAGTGTAGTTCTTAAGAATTAAGTACTGTGCTGGTAGTGTCTGCCAGAAAATGGGTGATGCATGAGCCCACTACCAACACACCACATATGGAGCTCTCTCTCTCTCTTCCCTTCTTCAACTTCACGGCTCACCCCATGGTTCTGCCCTGGCCCTGACACAAGCTCACATATTGTAGAAATAAATGATGATAGAATTGTTAACATTTCGTCCCATGTACCGCAATCAGACATGATGGCATTATGAACCAAATTGCCTTCCCATGCAAGTTAGAATGTATAGTCAGAAAGCCCTTTGAAGAAGAGTCCTATAATGAAGCTATAGCAAGTGATGACACAAACAGAGGCATGGGACACCACAGAAATACAAGATCTTTATTATATTTATAAGCAGCACACAAGCCTATAAAACCTACCTTATAGTAGTCATTTTGACCAGTAAGATCTCACTGATATGAGAAAATACAATCCTTCATATCTAATTCATACTGGGGTTGCAAAATGACTATCTTTCCCAAAATGTCCAGACTTCACAGGAGTCCTGGTTGAAACATTCCTGGAATCAGGCGAGAATAATCCTCCTACCTGGAATTCTGTAAAACCTGGGAATTGTGGGAAAGATACCGACATTTTAGAACCCTACTTAATACACAAGAAAAACGGGACTTGGACTACAATGCAATAAATCACATAACTCATAGATATCTACATAGCTGTCTAAAATGGTGCCGGAGGAGATGGCTGCCATTTTACGGCCTCCTAAACAATTGTGTGTGTTTTTTCGCGTTATTTGTAACTTATTTTGTAGATAATGTTTCTGCCAACGTCTCTTATGACCGAAAATATCTTCTGGATATCAGGACAGCGATTACTCACCTCATACTGGACGAAGATTTATTCTTTAAGGAGTCGGACGCGAAGGATTTTCTTCAGACACCCGACAAGGCCCAAATCACCATCATTCGCATGAGAAAGAGACGGAGATATCGGGGACGTAGGTCTTGTAAGGATCCGACGGCGAGTGGATTATCTGCCTCTACCATCAGTTATATTAGCCAATGTACAATCATTGGATAACAAAATAGACAAACTAAGATCGAGGATATCCTACCAACGGGACATTAAAAACTGTAATATCTTATGTTTCACCAAGTATTGCTGAACGATGACATGGATAACATACAGCTGGCGGGATATACGCTGCATCGGCAAGATAGAACAGCTGCCTCCGGTAAGACAAGGGGTGGCGGTCTGTGTATATTTGTAAACAACAGCTGGTGCACGAAATCTAATATTAAGGAAGTCGAGGTTTTGCTCACCTGAGGTAGAGTATCTCATGATAAGCTGTAGACCACACTATTTACCAAGAGAGTTTTCATCTATATTTTTCGTAGCTGTCTATTTACCACCACAAACCGATGCTGGCACTAAGACCGCACTCAATGAGTTGTGTAAGGCCATAAGCAAACAGGAAAATGCTCATCCAGAGGCGGTGCTCCCAGTGACTGGGGACTTTAATGCAGGGAAACTTAAATCCGTTTTAACTAATATCTACCAGCATGTTAAATGTGCAACCACAGAAAAAACAAAAAAAACTACTCTAGACCACCTTTCCTCCACACACAGAGACACGTAACAAAGCTCTCCCTCGCCCTCCATTTGGCAAATCTGACCATAACTCTATCCTCCTGATTACTGTTTACAAGCAAAAACTAAAGCAGGAAGCACCAGTGACTAGGTCAATAAAGAAGTGGTCAGATGACGCAGATGCTAAGCTACAGGACTGTTTTGCTAGCACAGACTGGAATATGTTCGGGATTCTTCCGATGGCATTGAGGAGTACACCACATCAGTCACTGGCTTCATCAATAAGTGCATTGATGACGTCTTCCCCACAATGACCGTACGCACATATCCCAACCAGAAACCATGGATTACAGGCAACATCCGCACTGAGCTAAAGGGTTAAGCTGCCGCTTTCAAGGAGCGGGACTCTAACCCGGACACTTATAAGAAATCCCGCTATGCCCTCCGACGAACCATCAAACAGGCAAAGCGTACTACACCGGCGCCGACGCTCGTCGGGCTTGCAAACTATTACAGAATACAAAGGGAAGCACAGCCGCGAGCTGCCCAGTGACAGAAGCCTCCTAGACGAGCTAAATTACTTCTATGCTCGCTTCTAGGCAAGCAACACTGAAGCATGCATGAGAGCATCAGCTGTTCCGGACCACTGTGTGATCACGCTCTCCGTAGCCGATGTGAGTAAGACCTTTAAAAAGACGGATTACCAGGACGTGTACGCCGAGCATGCGCTGACCAATTGGCAAGTGTCTTCACTGACATTTTCAACATGTCCCTGACTGAGTCTGTAATACCAACATGTTTCAAGCAGACCACCATAGTCCCTGTGCCCAAGAACACTAAGGTAACCTGCCTAAATGACTACCGACCCGTAGCACTCATGTCTGTAGTCATGAAGTACTTTGAAAGGCTGGTCATGGCTCACATCAACACCATTATCCCAGAAACCCTAGACCCACTCCAATTTGCATACCGCCCCAACAGATCCACAGATGATGCAATCATCCTCCTGTACTCCCTGTTCACCCATGACTGCATGGCCAGGCACGACTCAAACACCATCATTAAGTTTGCCGACAACGATGAGACAGCCAATAGGGAGGAGGTCAGAGACCTGGCCGTGTGATGCCAGGATAACAACCTCTCCCTCAACGTGATCAAGACAAAGGAGATGATTGTGGACTACAGAAAAAAGAAGAGGACCGAGCACGCCCCCATTCTCATCGACGGGGCTGTAATGGAGCAGGTTGAGAGCTTCAAGTTCCTTGGTGTCCACATCACCAACAAACTATCATGGTCCAAACACACCAAGACAGTCGTGAAGAGGGCACGACGAAACCTATTACCCCTCAGGAGACTGAAAATATTTGGCATGGGTCCTCAGATCCTCAAAAAGTTATACAGCTGCACCATCGAGAGCATACTGACTGGTTGCATCACTGCCTGGTATGGCAACTGCTCAGCCTCCGACCGCAAGGCACTACAGAGGGTAGTGCGTACGGCCCAGTACATTACTGGGGCCAAGCTTCCTGCTATCCAGGACATCAATACCAGGCGGTGTCAGAGGAAGGCCCTAAAAACTATCAAAGACTCCAGCCATCCTAGTCATAGACTGTTCTCTCTGCTACCGCACAGCAAGCGTTACCGGAGCGCCAAGTCTAGGGCTTGTAAGCAAGCATTTCACTGTTGTATTCGGCGCATGTGACAAATACAATTTGATGTGATTTGATTTATAATGAATGTCTTCTTTGTGAGTGGTTGGGTAATTCTTATCTACGCAATTCCTCATCCTGTTATCTGGGACCAGTGTTCCTGCTGCTGCTGCCAGAAGGAGGCCAAACCATTATTCATCCAGAGCTAACACACATATTATCTTGGCTACAGCCATCCAATCCTGCTCATTGTGTTCAGTTTAATTTAAAGTTGAACACATCAGTTGAAAACAGGCCTGAAATCCTAACCTGAGCGCCTTACATGCAAATAGAGTTTTCATGCAAATCTTCCATTGCATGATTAACATTTAATTATTTAGAGTCTAAGACGTTGTGGGGGGTATCTTTAGGTATCAAAACAAAATCTGAAAATTATTTGATAAAATATTGATTTAGGCCTTTACTACTAAAGCCCATAGAAACGCATTGAATAACACATTCATAAATGGAAAAAAAATGTGGGACATCTCTATTGGTTCCATTGCAACAGGTAAGCTCAATCAAACACATATTACGTATTTTAAATAATTTCAAATAGTATTTGAACCCAGGTCTGGTAGGCAGCAGGTCCAGTTTATGGGCATGAGGTGTAAGGGAAACAATGAATACAAATCAATGTACCAATGATTGCCACAAGTGTTGATGCTTTGG
The DNA here is from genome assembly GCF_020615455.1 of Coregonus clupeaformis. Lineage (NCBI taxonomy): Eukaryota > Metazoa > Chordata > Actinopteri > Salmoniformes > Salmonidae > Coregonus > Coregonus clupeaformis. The sequence continues at coordinate 21,024,257 of NC_059226.1, read as the reverse complement.
TGTAAAGCTTTACAAATTATTTCCTAAAAAACCTTTGATGTTAGAAAAACAACCACTTAACACTTAGACAGAAAAACACCTGATTTTTCCATCTAATAGAAACACTAACCACAGGTCTGAGGCAACACCACAGAGTGACAGAAACACACCCTGTGAGTCCTATCCGTTCAGTGGCCATCAGGTCTGTGTGTGTTTCGGTGGCCATCAGCACACTGTTAGAGGCTCCCCTGAGAGCTCTGGTGATGAGGAGAGAGCGAGAGATATGCAGGCTGGGAGACAGACGGACAGAAAGACAGGCAGACAGAGGGACGGTCCCACAGGCAGCCTATAGGGAGACCGAGTCACACAGACAACTGGGACTAACAGGGGCTAAAGCTACATTGTCAATCACACACACACACACACACACACACACACACACACAGGTACAATCTCTCTTTCTTACTCTGTCGCTCTCTTCTTCTCTCTTGCTCTTTCTCTCACTTTCTTTCTGCCTCCTTGCCCTCTCTCCCTCCCCCCCTCCCCCCTCCCTCTTGCTGACAGGTGCAGCAGCAGCAGAGAAAGAAAAGACAGGATGTTCCATCCCTCCCATGCGCAATATAATGATATATCATTACACTGTTATGGCTTTGTTACAAAATGACACTAGAGAGACAGACATATTTTCTCCATTATCAAACGACCCCTCCAAGTCACTTAGAAAGCTTCTAACGTGATAATTAGCCAAATAGGTTCTATGAAAGTACTCTAATGTCTGCTTATTACAGGCTGTTTTCAGGCTCATTTCAACAAACAAAGAGAGGGGAAGAGAAAATAAAAAGAGAAATGGAGACTCCTACCTTGATGTTGTCAAATGATGTTCTGTTGGTCACGTCATACAGCAACAGGAGAGCTGAGCGAGACAGGGAGACAGAGACAGGGCGATAGAGACAGGGAGAGACAGAGACAGGGAGAGACAGAGACAGGGAGAGACAGAGACAGGGAGACACAGAAACAGGGAGAGACAGAGAGAGACAGGGAGAGACAGAGACAGGCAGAGACAGAGACAGGCAGAGACAGAGACAGGCAGAGACAGAGACAGGGAGAGACAGAGACAGTGAGAGACAGAGACAGGGAGACAGAGAGAGAAAGTGGGGGAGAGCAAAAGTAAATGTTAGTGAATTAGCAGGCCTGGCAGAACCCATTGACAACGAAGAGTTCATTTGAACCTGTGGCTTCCCAATTAGTTCACGGTTGACTGAGTTCCTTTATTCATTTTTACTGAGGAGGGCATATAACACAGAGTCAATTCTCCTTCTTGCTCTCTGTGAGCCTGATTAAGACAGGCCTGCCCAGGCTCAGAGAGGACAAGGACTATAAATGTGTAAACATTCCTTTTCAGATATATCCTTTATGACAAGCAATTCATACATAATATATATTTCAAAAGACGTAACAAACATTGCATCTGCTCCTGTTCATAATGATAGATTGTGTGATAGATCTCTACCAATTGAACTGATCCACAGACAGTGTGATATAGTAGATAGCTACCCTTTGAACTGATCCACAGACAGTGTGATATAGTAGATAGCTACCCTTTGAACTGATCCACAGACAGTGTGATATAGTAGATAGCTACCCATTGAACTGATCCACAGACAGTGTGATATAGTAGATAGCTACCCTTTGAACTGATCCACAGACAGTGTGATATAGTAGATAGCTACCCATTGAACTGATCCACAGACAGTGTGATACAGTAGAGGTAGGTATAGGAGAGGGAACACAACAGAGATGCTGAGAAGAGAGAGAAACAGTGGTGTAGGAGAGGGAGAACACAACAGAGATGCTGAGAAGAGAGAGAAACAGTGGTGTAGGAGAGGGAGAACACAACAGAGATGCTGAGAAGAGAGAGAAACAGTGGTGTAGGAGAGGGAGAACACAACAGAGATGCTGAGAAGAGAGAGAAACAGTGGTGTAGGAGAGGGAGAACACAACAGAGATGCTGAGAAGAGAGAGAAACAGTGGTGTAGGAGAGGGAGAACACAACAGAGATGCTGAGAAGAGAGAGAAACAGTGGTGTAGGAGAGGGAACACAACAGAGATGCTGAGAAGAGAGAGAAACAGTGGTGTAGGAGAGGGAACACAACAGAGATGCTGAGAAGAGAGAGAAACAGTGGAAGTGCCAAATAGAGAGACACAAGTCAAATGAGAACAAAAGAGAGAGTGGTTAGAGAGACCGAATTAGAGGGCGGAGGGATTTACAAACAGAACACAGGAGGCAATGGGCACGCACACACACTCTCTTTCGCTCTCTTCACCTCTCCAAGTTGTAAATCACCAAACTCCACCACACCTCCATTCTGATCACCATGCAGAACACACCAGTCTACCCTATATCCAGTCTACCCACAGCTCTCCTTCCTACAGTAATATCCACAGACAACAACTCATTCCATTTATCATGCTCCTCTGTGGCTGAGTGTGCAATTTAGTGTGTAAGTGTGTGTGTGTGTCTGTGCGCTGCCACTATGAGAGAGAGGATGGAGGACTCGAGGAGAGGACAATCTTTTTCCCAAATGAGAATCTCTCTCAATTCAATTTCAATTCAATTTAAGGGCTTTATTGGCATGGGAAACATATGTTAACATTGCCAAAGCAAGTGAAGTAGATAGTAAACAAAAGTGAAATACACAATACAAATTAACAGTAAACATTACACTCAGAAGTTCCAAAATAATAAAAGACATTTCAAATGTTATATTATGTATATATACAGTGTTGTAACAATGTGCAAATAGTTAAAGTACAAAAGGGAAAATAAATCAACATAAATATGGGTTGTATTTACAATGGTGTTTGTTCTTCACTGGTTGCCCTTTTCTTGTGGCAACAAATTGGGTTTGTTTTCGAATTCTTTGTGGATCTGTGTAATCTGAGGGAAATATGTGTCTCTAATATGGTCATGCATTTGGCAGGAGGTGAGGAAGTGCAGCTCAGTTTCCACCTCATTTTGTGGGCAGTGTGCACATAGCCTGTCTTCTCTTGAGAGCCAGGTCTGCCTACGGCGACATTTCTCATTAGCAAGGCTATGCTCACTGAGTCTGTACATAGTCAAAGCTTTCCTTAAGTTTGGGTCAGTCACAGTGGTCAGGTATTCTGCCACTGTGTACTCTCTGTTTAGGTTCAAATAGCATTCTAGTTTGCTCTGTTTTTTTGTTAATTCTTTCCAATGTGTCAAGTAATTCTCTTTTTGTTTTCTCAAGATTTGGTTGGGTCTAAATGTGTTGTTGTCCTGGGGCTCTGTGGGGTCTGTTTGTGTTTGTGAACAGAGCCCCAGGACCAGCTCACTTAGGGGACTCTTCTCCAAGTTCATCTCTCTGTAGGTGATGGCTTTGTTATGGAAGGTTTGGGAATCGCATCCTGGTTATAGAATTTAACGGCTCTTTTCTGGATTTTGATAAATAGCGGGTATCGGCCTAATTCTGCTCTGCATGCATTATTTGGTATTTTTCATTGTACACTGAGGATATTTTTGCAGAATTCTGTATGCAGTCTCAATTTGGTGTTTGTCCCATTTTGACCTCACAACCATAAAGGGCAATGGGTTCTATAACTGATTCAAGTATTTTTAGCCAGATCCTAATTGGTAGATCGTTCACAGCGTTGTGGAAGTTACCTGTGGCGCTGATGTTTAGGGTTGCTCTAGGGCAACAGTGTCTATATGGAATTTGTATTTGTGTCTCTCTGTCTCCCTCTCTCTCTCTCTCTCTCTCAGCAATGACTGTGTACATTTCTGTAGGATGGTAAAAAATTAGGGAAAGGTTATAAAAGATTAGAGAATGAGAAAACAGAGAAGGGGAGTGTTTGTCTCCCTCTAGCCTGATCTCAGATCTGTTTGTGCCGTCTTGCCATTTCCTCAGGTCATTGTTTGTGAGGAGCTGGCAAGACAACACAAACAAATCTGAGACCAGGCTATTCTCCATCTAAAAACCAGGAAGATTAATTGAGTCCCTTCCACATAAATCACTGTCTAAGTAGAGCGGGTATAGGCTAGGCTATAGTAGTGTGTCTCCACTGGGCTAATTGTTTCTGATTGATGTCATGTCTCGCTCATCTATCTGATTCCCAGACAGGGTTCTCCACAAAGGGATATAGACAGAACGGAGCGAGAGGAGGAGAGAGATAATATATAGAGAGAGATAATATATAGAGAGAGACAGAAAGAGATCATATGTAGAGAGAGACAGAGTGTGATAATATATAGAGAGAGACAGAGAGAGATAATATACAGTGGGGAAAAAAAAGTATTTAGTCAGCCACCAATTGTGCAAGTTCTCCCACTTAAAAAGATGAGAGAGGCCTGTAATTTTCATCATAGATACACGTCAACTATGACAGACAAAATTAGATTTTTTTTCTCCAGAAAATCACATTGTAGGATTTTTTATGAATTTATTTGAAAATTATGGTGGAAAATAAGTATTTGGTCAATAACAAAAGTTTCTCAATATTTTGTTATATACCCTTTGTTGGCAATGACGCAGGTCAAACATTTTCTGTAAGTCTTCACAAGGTTTTCACACACTGTTGCTGGTATTTTGGCCCATTCCTCCATGCAGATCTCCTCTAGAGCAGTGATGTTTTGGGGCTGTCGCTGGGCAACACGGACTTTCAACTCCCTCCAAAGATTTTCTATGGGGTTGAGATCTGGAGACTGGCTAGGCCACTCCATGACCTTGAAATGCTTCTTACGAAGCCACTCCTTCGTTGCCCGGGCGGTGTGTTTGGGATCATTGTCATGCTGAAAGACCCAGCCACATTTCATCTTCAATGCCCTTGCTGATGGAAGGAGGTTTTCACTCAAAATCTCACGATACATGGCCCCATTCATTCTTTCCTTTACACGGATCAGTCGTCCTGGTCCCTTTGCAGAAAAAACAGCCCCAAAGCATGATGTTTCCACCCCCATGCTTCACAGTAGGTATGGTGTTCTTTGGATGCAACTCAGCATTCTTTGTCCTCCAAACACGACGAGTTGAGTTTTTACCAAAAGGTTCTATTTTGGTTTCATCTGACCATATGACATTCTCCCAATCCTCTTCTGGATCATCCAAATGCACTCTAGCAAACTTCAGACGGGCCTGGACATGTACTGGCTTAAGCAGGGGGACACGTCTGGCACTGCAGGATTTGAGTCCCTGGCGGCATAGTATGTTACTGATGGTAGGCTTTGTTACTTTGGTCCCAGCTCTCTGCAGGTCATTCACTAGGTCCCCCCGTGTGGTTCTGGGATTTTTGCTCACCGTTCTTGTGATCATTTTGACCCCACGGGGTGAGATCTTGCGTGGAGCCCCAGATCGAGGGAGATTATCAGTGGTCATATGTCTTCCATTTCCTAATAATTGCTCCCACAGTTGATTTCTTCAAACCAAGCTGCTTACCTATTGCAGATTCAGTCTTCCCAGCCTGGTGCAGGTCTACAATTTTGTTTCTGGTGTCCTTTGACAGCTCTTTGGTTTTGGCCATAGTGGAGTTTGGAGTGTGACTGTTTGAGGTTGTGGACAGGTGTCTTTTATACTGATAACAAGTTCAAACAGGTGCCATTAATACAGATAACGAGTGGAGGACAGAGGAGCCTCTTAAAGAAGAAGTTACAGGTCTGTGAGAGCCAGAAATCTTGTTTGTTTGTAGGTGACCAAATACTTTTTTTTTTTTCTCAATTTGTCTGTCATAGTTGATGTGTACCTATGATGAAAATTACAGGCCTCTCTCATCTTTTTAAGTGGGAGAACTTGCACAATTGGTGGCTGACTAAATAATTTTTTTTCCCCACTGTATATATAGAGATAATATAGAGAGAGAGACAGAGATAATATATAGAGAGACAGAGAGATAATATAGAGATAATATATAGAGACAGAGAGAGAGATAATATAGAGAGAGAGACAGAGAGATAGATAATATATACAGAGATAATATATAGAGAGAGACAGTGAGAGATAATATATAGAGAGAGACAGAGATAATAAAGATATAATATATATAGAGAGACAGAGAGAGATAAGAGAGATAATATATAGAGACAGAGAGAGAGATAATATAGAGAGAGACAGAGAGATAATATAGAGAGAGAGACAGAGAGAGATAATATAGAGATAATATATAGAGAGTGACAGAGAGAGAGACAGAGAGATAATATATATAGAGAGAGACAGAGATAATATAGAGAGACAGAGAGAGATAATATAGAGAGTGACAGAGAGAGATAATATATAGAGAGAGACAGAGAGATGAGATATAATATTCTATAGAGAGACAGAGAGATAATATAGAGAGAGAGACAGAGAGAGATAATATAGAGATAATATATAGAGAGTGACAGAGAGAGATAATAGAGAGAGAGACAGAGAGAGATAATATATAGAGAGTGACAGAGAGAGATAATATATAGAGAGAGACAGAGACAGAGAGAGATAAGATATATAATATATAGAGAGAGACAGAGAGAGATAGAGAGAGACAGAGAGAGATAATATATATAGAGAGACAGAGAGATAAGAGAGATAATATATAGAGAGAGACAGAGAGAGATAAGAGAGATAATATATAGAGAGAGACAGAGAGAGATAATATATATAGAGAGAGACAGAGAGAGATAATATATAGAGAGAGACAGAGAGAGATAAAATATATAGAGAGACAGAGATAGATAATATATATATATAGAGAGAGATAATATAGAGAGAGACAGATAATATAGAGACAGAGAGCGAGAGACAGAGAAAGAGATAATATAGAGAGACAGAGAAAGAAATAATATATATAGAGAGACAGAGAGAGATAATATAGAGAGAGAAAGAGAAAAAAAAATATATATATATATGCTGCTGATTTTGTACGTTTGCCCACTGACAAAGAAATGATCAGTCTATAATTTTAATGGTAGGTTTATTTGAACAGTGAGAGACAGAATAACATCAAAAAAATCCAGAAAAACGCATGTCAAAAATTGTACACATTGATTTGCATTTTAATTAGGGAAATAAGTAATTGACCCCCCTCTCAATCAGAAAGATTTCTGGCTCCCAGGTGTCTTTTATGCAGGTAACGAGCTGAGATTAGGAGCACACTCTTAAAAGGAGTGCTCCTAATCTCAGTTTGTTACCTGTATAAAAGTCACCTGTCCACAGAAGCAATCAATCAATCAGATTCCAAACTCTCCACCATGGCCAAGACCAAAGAGCTCTCCAAGGATGTCAGGGACAAGATTGTAGACCTACACAAGGCTGGAATGGGCTACAAGACCATCGCCAAGCAGCTTGGTGAGAAGTTGACAACAGTTGGTGCGATTATTCGCAAATGGAAGAAACACATAGACCTCTACATGCTTTGTAAGTAGGAAAACCTGCAGAATTGGCAGTGTATCAAATACTTGTTCTCCCCACTGTATGTATGTATGTATGTATGTATGTATGTATGTATGTATGTATGTATGTATATATATATATGAGAGAGATTATATATATATATATATATAGATATAATATATATATATATATATATATATATATATATATACATACACACACACACACACACACACACATACATACACACAGTGGGGAGAACAAGTATACACTGCCGATTTTGCAGGTTTTCCTACTTACAAACATGTAGAGGTCTGTAATTTTTATCATAGGTACACTTCAACTGTGAGAGACGGAATCTAAAACAAAATTCCAGAAAATCACATTGTATGATTTTTAAGTAATTAATTTGCATTTTATTGCATGCAATAAGTATTTGATCACCTACCAACCAGTAAGAATTCCGGCTCTTACAGACCTGTTAGTTTTTCTTTAAGAAGCCCTTCTGTTCTCCACTCATTACCTGTATTAACTGCACCTGTTTGAACTAGTTACCTGTATAAAAAGACACCTGTCCACACACTCAATCAAACAGACTCCAACCTCTCCACAATGGCCAAGACCAGAGAGCTGTGTAAGGACATCAGGGATAAAATTGTAGACCTGCACAAGGCTGGGATGGGCTACAGGAGAATAGGCAAGCAGCTTGGTGAGAAGGCAACAACTGTTGGCGCAATTATTAGAAAATTGAAGAAGTTCAAGATGACTGTCAATCAACCTCGGTCTGGGGCTCCATGCAAGATCTCACCTCGTGGGGCATCAATGATCATGAGGAAGGTGAGGGATCAGCCCAGAACTACACGGCAGGACCTGGTCAATGACCTGAAGAGAGCTGGGACCACAGTCTCAAAGAAAACCATTAGTAACACACTACGCTGTCATGGATTAAAATCCTGCAGCGCACGCAAGGTCCCCCTGCTCAATCAATCAATCAATCAATTTTATTTTATATAGCCCTTCGTACATCAGCTAATATCTCGAAGTGCTGTACAGAAACCCAGCCTAAAACCCCAAACAGCTAGTAATGCAGGTGTAGAAGCACGGTGGCTAGGAAAAACTCCCTAGAAAGGCCAAAACCTAGGAAGAAACCTAGAGAGGAACCAGGCTATGAGGGGTGGCCAGTCCTCTTCTGGCTGTGCCGGGTGGAGATTATAACAGAACCATACCAAGATGTTCAAAAATGTTCATAAGTGACAAGCATGGTCAAATAATAATCAGGAATAAATCTCAGTTGGCTTTTCATAGCCGATCATTAAGAGTTGAAAACAGCAGGTCTGGGACAGGTAGGGGTTCCATAACCGCAGGCAGAACAGTTGAAACTGGAATAGCAGCAAGGCCAGGCGGACTGGGGACAGCAAGGAGTCACCACGGCCGGTAGTCCCGACGTATGGTCCTAGGGCTCAGGTCTCTCAGTTGGCTTTTCATAGCCGATCATTAAGAGTTGAAAGCCAGCACATGTCCAGGCCCGTCTGAAGTTTGCTAATGACCATCTGGATGATCCAGAGGAGGAATGGGAGAAGGTCATGTGGTCTGATGAGACAAAAATAGAGCTTTTTGGTCTAAACTCCACTCGCCGTGTTTGGAGGAAGAAGAAGGATGAGTACAACCCCAAGAACACCATCCCAACCGTGAAGCATGGAGGTGAAAACATCATTCTTTGGGGATGCTTTTCTGCAAAGGGGACAGGACGACTGCACCGTATTGAGGGGTGGATGGATGGGGCCATGTATCTCGAGATCTTGGCCAACAACCTCCTTCCCTCAGTAAGAGCATTGAAGATGGGTCGTGGCTGGGTCTTCCAGCATGACAATGACCCGAAACACACAGCCAGGGCAACTAAGGAGTGGCTCCGTAAGAAGCATCTCAAGGTCCTGGAGTGGCCTAGCCAGTCTCCAGACCTGAACCCAATAGAAAATCTTTGGAGGGAGCTGAAAGTCTGTATTGCCCAGCGACAGCCCCAAAACCTGAAGGATCTGGAGAAGGTCTGTATGGAGGAGTGGGCCAAAATCCCTGCTGCAGTGTGTGCAAATCTAGTCAAGACCTACGTATGATCTCTGTAATTGCAAACAAAGGTTTCTGTACCAAATATTAAATTCTGCTTTTCTGATCAAATACTTATGTCATGCAAAAAAATGCAAATTAATTACTTAATCATACAATGTGATTTTCTGGATTTTTGTTTTAGATTCCGTCTTTCACATATTGAAAATGTACCTATGATAAAAATTTGAGACCTCTACATGCTTTCTAAGTAGGAAAACCTGCAAAATCGGCAGTGCATCAAATACTTGTTCTCCCCACTGTATGTATGTATGTATGTATGTATGTATGTATGTATGTATATATATATATATATATAGAGAGAGAGAGACAGTTTGATGCACTGCACACAATCCTCTCAGTGATGAGAAAGTAAAGTGGTACAGTAGAACTCTTTGCTGATCTGCGGAGCTGTGGGAGGTAGTGACTGGCTGCCAGGGGTTTGACTGTCTTTGCTTTACTAAAGCTGTGGAAATCACTGAAGCAGTCCCTCTTGACTACTGTCTGCGCCTCGTTGACTTCAAAAGGAACTGGATGCGGCACAAATGGCACCATCTTCCCTATGTAGTGCACTACCTTTGACCAGAGCCCTATGGGACCTGGTCAAAAGTAGTGGACCACATAGGGAATAGGGTGCTATTTGGGGTGCAGGCACTGACTGCCTATCTTGCAGGGTAGCTGTGAAGTCCCAGAGAACCATATCAAAAGCAAAAAACACATTTAGTTGTTGTGGATGAAGGGAGCATAGTGTTTATGTGACAGGCTGTAGAGACTAAAATGTACATGCACACATACACCTGATCAAATGGCTGAGTGGAGAGCTGGAGCATACGTTTACATTTTAGTTACATAGCAGAAGCTCTTATCCAGAGCAACTTACAGTATTGAGTGCATAGCTTTTCGTACTGGTCCCCCGTGGGTATCGAACCCACAACCCTGGCTTTGCAAGCGCTATGCTCTACCAACTGAGCCACACGGGAGCCACACACACACACACATTATTCACTGCTACATAATCATGATAGCGGTGATTATGACAATGATGAGGAAGGAGGCAAATATGAAGATGATGAAGATGAATATTATGATGATAAGGAAGATGAAGATGAAGGAGACACTGCTGTTGTTGATGATGACAATGATGATTTCCATTATGAATATAATACCCTGTTGTTCTAATAAAGCCTCTAGAGAGGACAGGACAGCATGCTCCCTGACTGTTTCCCTGATGAACATCCAGCCCAGCAGAGTACTGCTTTAGGGGAGATTGATGTCAATCTGGCTAGCTGGAGGAGATGAGTTTCTCTTTTCTCATTTTAAAACCATTCCAATACCACCTGGAGTGAACACCAGTGGCCAAATGCACACACACACACACACACACACACACGCACACACACACACACATTATTCACTGCTACATACACCATAGTGAGTCTCCTGTTGTCCCTATAATATATGTGTGTGTGTGCTAGTTTCTATCCACAGATTGTTGTGTGTGTCTGCCTATGCATTCTGCTGTGTACTGTATGTGTGTGTGTGTGTGCATCCGTTTGGTGTGTGTAGCAAGGTTTAGAGAACAGCATTTATAAATTACAGCAACACTCATATCTTGTTTCTGGACCCTGCTGCCCCCCTTGAGCAAATCAACAGGGATGTAACACAACATTTATAAAATGATCTTCCCTCCCATTTACCATACATACATGCATTATAGAAGAAGATGAATGAACACATGCCTTTAAGGAGACTGGAAACATTAGAAACATGCACCATGTGAATATGCTATCCACCCATCCATCCACCCATCCATCCATCCATCCATCCACCCATCCATCCATCCATCCATCCACCCATCCATCCATCCAGTCACGCATTCAAGACAAATGGTCATTATCAAATTGCATGCTCACAGACATGTAAACAAATAAGTTAACCATAAATGTTATTCAGCTAATTTACATACCAGTGCCATCCTAATATGCATTGAAATGTTATGAATCTCTGCATACTAAGGACCACTTTCAGTAACATATAATGCAGCTTGTTTCTTAATGAGGGAGAGAATCCCTCTTGTTTCTGTCACCACAGCAGCTGGAGTGGTATTGAGACAGAATCACACAAGTGTTTGTTGGTGTGTTTGTCTGTGTGTGTGAGAGACCAAGAGTGAGAGAAAGAGAGCGAGAAAGTGTGTGTGTGTGTGTGTGTGTGTGTGTCTCACCGTTGGCGTCGCGGTAGTAGGCGTGTGTGACGCTGCGGAAACGCTCCTGTCCAGCTGTGTCCCAGATCTGAGGAGAGAGGGAGAGGAAGAGGGAGAAGAGAGGGAGAGGAAGAGGGATAAGAGAGGGAGACGAGAGGGATAAGAGAGGGAGAAGAGAGGGAGAGGAAGAAGAGGGGGAGACGAGAGGAAGGGGGAGAAGAGAGGGAGAGGAGAGAGAGAGGAGAGGGAGACGAGGGGGAGACGAGGGGGAGAGGAAGAGGGAGAGGGAGAAGGAGAAGAGAGGGAGACGAGAGGGAGAGGAGAAGGAGAAGAGAGGGAGAAGAGAGGGAGACGAGAGGGAGAAGGAGAAGAGAGGGAGACGAGAGGGAGAGGAGAAGGAGAAGAGAGGGAGAGGAGAGGGAGACGAGAGGGAGAAGAGAGGGATTAAAGGTATATTTATAATTTCTCATAGGGGTGAATTCTAAGTTTTCTCAAGTCGAATTGTCACTGAGTCATGCAGTGATGTCAATGGAAAGCTAGTTGAAGTTAGGATTGACCTCTATAGGGTTGAATCATTTCCCTGCCACTGTTTCATTGCTTTACTTAAAGCTCCTTTGAGGTAAGACATATATTTAAAGTATGCAACCTCTTACAAACAAGAATTCAAATGGCATTCACTGCAGCTCTCACTTAAAGTAGGGGGAAAGGGCTAGGGAGTAGGGGGTCCATTTAAAATTGATGTTAGGAAAGTTTTAAACTAGTATTCAAACTGGGGGGAAAGCTTGATAAGGAATATGGCGTCTTAGTGACTTCCAAGCATGTTGTGCAGGTAGTGATGAGAATGGCTGGGATTTGGGAATCCCTATCCCCATCCCAAAACAAGTGGGTGTCCTTTGAATCCCAGACTGTAGCTTTAACATGAGAAACATAATTCAAATAACTCTCCCAAGTTATCTAGTGCTCCCACACTGTGCTGTGTTTCGCTGCATACACAAACGACTCACAGCTAATTAGCCCAAATTAATACATCACAGAGCCAGAGCCCCTCTCCCCCCAACCTCTGTCAGGCCCTCATTAAGCTGGTTTGGAATGATTCACGTAATTACAACCTCTATTTGACTTAATATAGAAAATAAATGAGCTTATATAAAACAACAACACAGCAAACAAATTAATAACAACAATGGCAGGAAAGGAGGGAGGGAGATGGAGGATGGTGGGAAACAGAGAGAGAGGGAGAAAGAGAGGAGAGAGATGGAGAGAGGGAGTGAGAGAGACAGAAAGAGGGAGAGAGCGGGGGGAGAAAAGAGAGAGACAGAGAAACAGAGAGCATCTGTAGAGAATGACTGGTGTCTGGAGAACATTGGGATTAATGGAGTGTAGAAGATTCATGGAGATATAACTACTCAATTCTAATTTGTTTGTATTGGCTATTTAGACTCTAAATTAGGTTACCGCAGTGGACAGAGCTGCACTTAATCTGTGGTGATTACCCTGATACATCACTGTAGTAGAGATGGGAATTCACACACACACACACACACGCAAGTGCACGCATGCCACGCCTGATTGGATAACAGGGGCTGTATAGTTTGGGCAACACACTGATGATGATTCTGAGAAATAAAGACAGATTATGGAATCCGTTATGAGGCTCTTACCTGAAGCTTCACCTTCACTCTGTCAATGTTCAGCACTTTATTCTGTAAAAGGAAAGTAGGAATACATTAATGATCATTAATGAGACATACTTAAATAGCTTAGGTAACCAAATCAAATGAAGATTACTTTCTCTCTCTGTGTGTGCGCGTGTGTGTACCAGTGGAGGCTGTTGAGGGGAGGACGGCTCATAATAATGGCTGGAACGGCACAAATGGAATGGCATCAAACCATGTGTTTGATGTAGCTCAGTTGGTAGAGCATGGCGTTTGCAACGCCAGGGTTGTGGGTTCGATTCCCACAGGGGGTATGAAAAATAATAATGTATGCACTAACTAAGTCGCTCTGGATAAGAGCGTCTGCTAAATGACTAAAATGTAAAATGTAATGTAATGATGTATTTGATACCATTCCACTGATTCCGCTCCAGCCATTAGCACTAGCCGTCCTCCCCAGCTACAGTGTATGTGAGAAACTTCTCCCCATACTTTACTAAATCAGGAAGATATCCTTCCCTTCTCTCCTGCCTGATGACATGCTAGCCTCCACCTGTCCACCTCTCCTTTCTCTCTTCCACATCCCTCCATCAACAATGCAGTGTTCCAGGTCCCTTTGTTCATACCGCTGGCCTGTTACTCCAGAGGATCTCCTCACCCCTCTCCCCCCTTGTTCTCCTCTTCTCCTCCTCTCACCTAACCCTGTTCCTCTCCCTTCTCCTCTCACCTAACCCTGTTCCTCTCCCTCTCACTTCTCCTCTTCCTTCTCCTCCCTCTCTCTCTCTCTCTCTCTCTCTCTCTCCTCCCTCTCCTCCCTTATTCTATAACCCAACTCTAGTGATGAGCCCCTCGCCACTGAGTTCCACTCCTCCCTCCAGAAACAGCCTGCGTACACTCAGCATGGCTCTTACGAAGATCAACACTTCCATACCACTTAAAATCAAATCAAATTGTATTTGTCACATACACATGTTTATCAGATGTTATTGCAGGTGTAGCGAAATGCTTGTGTTTCTAGCTCCGACAGTGCAGTATATCTAACAACTCACAACAATACACACAACCTAAAAGTAAAATAATGAAATTGGATGAGCAATGTCAGAGTAGCAATGTGAAGGAAGCAATGTACATGTAACTGCCAAAAGAAAGGAAACACCAACATAAAGTGTCAATAGGGCATTGGGCCACCACGAGCCAGAACAGCTTCAATGTGCCTTGGCATAGATTCTACAAGTGTCTGGAACTCTATTGGAGGGATGCGACACCATTCTTCCACAACAAATTCCATGATTTGGTGTTTTGTTGATGATGGTGGGAAAACGCTATCTCAGGCACCGCTCCAGAATCTCCTATAATTGGTGTTCAATTGGGTTGATATCTGGTGACTGAGACATACATTTACACACACACACTTTAAACCCCCCATGCTCCTTTGAGATGCCTCTTTCAAAGTCACTGAGATCTCTTCTAGCCATGGTAGCCAAAAGAATGGGCAACTGGGCACTTTTATACATGACCCTAAGCATGATGGGATGTTAATTGCTTAATTAACTCAGGAAGCATACCTTTGTGGAAGCACCTGATTTCAATATACTTTGTATCCCTCATTTACTCTAGTGTTTCCTTTATTTTGGCAGTTACCTGTATATTGACCATGCATTCTAAGTAGTACGCTAATGTGGATATTGGAACTTAGACATCAGTGACTCAGCTCAACGTGGATGGTCTCTAAGATCCTACAGCCACAATGTGACAAAGGGCAAAGTTCAGCTCATGGCTACAGCAAGGTTAAATACCACAGCCAGTTCTGGAAAGTCATCTATTCTTCCATTGATCACAGGTCAATGTAACTATTCTACAGGGCATTGTCCTGGGATATCTCAAAACTGGGGTCTTGAATGAATGCAGAATTACTGTCACTAGGCCTGGGATTCAATACGATCGATCGCACGTTGCCGACAATTTTAAAGACAATATTACCGCATTTGCAGATATTTAATTCACAGTAAAACACTGCAGAAATAACCTTTAAAATGGCACATTGTCGACAGGCATGATCGGATTGAATCCCGGATTAGATGTTCTAGGTCAGATAAAAATAAAAGCTAAAAGCCACCAAAGGTACAGTAAGTATTCATGATATTAAACATACCCTTTTTTTTTTTTTTTTTACTGTACTCTTTAAATCCTGAACAAAAACAGTTAATTCATACAAAATAATGGTTCTCAAAGACCATCCCGGGAGCCATTCCATATCCATGGTTACACAACAAACTGACCAATAAACTCGGTTAATATGTGTATCCAACCTATCAGGGGGCACGTCCTAGTTCCTACTCATCAATCAACATCATTAAGGTGTGTATACCTGTGTATCTGCATGTATCTGTGTACCGAGAGAGGGAAGGCATATATTAATTCCCACACATTAATTACAGTATGACTCCCCTCTAAAGACAAAACTATTCCATCTCTGTGATCTCACCTCTGTTCACAAGCTTATGTCAACATTACAATGAAGCAAATCAAAGCACAAACAAACTATATGCAGATCTGATTCATCACTAATGCCATGGCAACCCCTCGGCGACGCTCAGAAAACAGATTACCCCTTGTTGCCGTGAGACGGGGAAACAGCAAAGATGCTCTACTCCTTCAAGATCGCCCACTCCGCCCACACAGAGCACTACCAATCTTTGATGACTTGTTGATTTACCCTCCCAGGGTTCCAGTGAAGACGACTCCTCCATATTCAGTGGCTGTGGGTCCAGCAGCAACAAGAGTAGCCTCATCACAGTGGTGGTGTTCATTAGGCACCAAACAGAAGAAAACATACTAAAACATGGAGGGACTACCTGGACAGGTCCAATAAAAAAAATTCACATTTTCACGGTCAGTTGCAAAATGTTTAAAAACATTTTCCATTGCGTGCCCTAATGAACACGACCCTGGGTTGTTCCTCTCAGTAATCACAGTCTAAGACATGAGTGGAGTCTCTGTGTGTCTTTATTGGTTACGAAAGACAGCTCACACTGTGCTTCAGGCCTGTTGAATATTCAGTGACCCAGAGAAAACACACTGTAAAGTGGTGCCCTGTGGGGTTTAGGATACAGCTCGCTAGATTCCACTGATAGATGGGATGATTAGGCCTAATCATCATGTATCAGGTCTAGGTCCACTCAGCCTGATGGCATTAGAGCAGCTGAAACTGCCACAGGAATCCAATGGGTTCTCTCTCACAGGGTCTATTGTGGAGGCACTGCCAACAGGTATTGTATGACGGTCAATAGATCGGTCAATCTACTGGGGCTGAGAGAAGCTGTGTTCTCCTCGCATCAATCATTATCAGTCACATGGATCAATCTAACACTGTTTTACAGGTTAAGAGTGTTTGTCAAAAAAAAATGTGTTTGAGTGATTATGTGAGAGAGGTGGCAACCTCCCTCCCTCTCTCAGATCCTTTCCATTCCCAAAGCGCCAGTCAGACCATCCCCATATACACATACAAAAGCCTGCCTCCAAAATAAAATTATACTAGCTGATAATGTAGTCTATTTTCCATTACAGTAAAAACTGGATAAAGAGCTCTCAGAGACACAGAGACAGAGACAGAGTTATTTTGCTCAGTAATTACTGACAGACCCACAGGGGTCTAGGCTAGGCTGGACATCTCCAGAGCAGCTTGTCAGAGAGCACAGTAATGGGGAAATAAACTCAGAGAGATAGGAAGGCCCTCTCTGCTCCTCTCCTTTTTGGAGACCTGTCAGAGTTTTCCGAACGGTACTGTGCTTGCAGAAAGACACACAAACTCACAAACTCAAAGATAGACACACACAACCTCACCTCTCCAACCACCCCTCACTCACACACACACTGGGGCTTCATTAAAAACAACCCTGGGAGAAGAGCCGTGTCAGCAGCAGCAGCACTAACACAGAACCAGCCAGGTCACCCGTGATTCAAGTCAGTATTCAACGTCCATCCATATCTGAGGACATCGGGAGATGACGTAGAAACCGGCTACTTCAAATAGGTTTGGGTTTTGCTAGGGCATTGTGGACAGAGATGGTGGATGGGCGTAAGCATCTGCCTCTGATTCCAAAGTTGTTTTTGAGATTTTTGTTTTAAGCCTATCCCAAACCTTATCCCTTACCTTAACCATTTGGAGTTAATGCCTAACTTTAAGATTTCGGAGTTTATGCCTAAACTTAACCTTAAAACACCTTGAAATTTGACGTCTGCAACAACTTCGAAATTTGACATTTGAGAAATTCTGATGTGAGACAGAGTTAGTTGCCCAGACCACCATTCATCTACCACCAGGCCACAGGACAGGTCTCATCTACCACCAGGCCACAGGACATGTCTCATCTACCACCAGGCCACAGGACAGGTCTCATCTACCACCAGGCCACAGGACATGTCTCATCTACCACCAGGCCACAGGACAGGTCTCATCTACCACCAGGCCACAGGACAGGTCTCATCTACCACCAGGCCACAGGACATGTCTCATCTACCACCAGGCCACAGGACATGTCTCATCTACCACCAGGCCACAGGACAGGTCTCATCTACCACCAGGCCACAGGACATGTCTCATCTACCACCAGGCCACAGGACAGGTCTCATCTACCACCAGGCCACAGGACAGGTCTCATCTACCACCAGGCCACAGGACAGGTCCCAATCACATTTTACAAGTAACTTCAATTAAGACACACTGGGATTGAACAGGCACAGGGGCAAATCAGTAAATCCTCGGCCCTCTGGCTCATACAGTAAATACTGTATGCAACGTGTTATACAATATACTGTATATATTTATGAGCTTATGGGCTAGAGTCTGCTGTTGTTCTGTACAGCCATAACAAGCTAAATATCTCAGCCAAGTATCTCAACCATACTGTAACAAGCTAAAGGTGACAGCATCACTTTCTGTCAGCAATATCATCTCCTTGGGGCTGTACAAAAAAAAATGTTAAGTTGGTCTCTTTCACCTGTAAAATAGATGCATTTCTTTTTCGAAGCCTGAGCCATAGATTTTGATACTCTCTAAAAAACTCTCCCAAACGATATTTCTACCATACGTAATAGGTAAAGTCTGTGACCTTCTATAACAGTTAGACTCTACAAAAACTCTCCAAAAGTTTTGTACAGTGAGCAATCAAGTTTTTTACCTTCTGTTCCAGGCCAGGATCTCTCCAAGTCCCCCTGAGACAGCCTTTGTACTCTGCAGCCTGTACTCTCTGTCTGCAACTGAAAGCACACCCTCTCAGGCTCCCAAAATGACTATTGACTATGCAGTGGAGTCTGCTTCCGAAATTAACGGAACCTTTCAATTATCGACTGGGTCTGTGAGGCGCTGCCTGAACAGGTAGGAGCAACATGGTGGCTATATGGACTGGGTCTGTGAGGCGCTGTCTGAACAGGTAGGAGCAACATGGTGGCTATATGGACTGGGTCTGTGAGGAGCTGTCTGAACAGGTAGGAGCAACATGGTGGCTATATGGACTGGGTCTGTGAGGAGCTGCCTGAACAGGTAGGAGCAACATGGTGGCTATATGGACTGGGTCTGTGAGGCGCTGTCTGAACAGGTAGGAGCAACATGGTGGCTATATGGACTGGGTCTGTGAGGAGCTGCCTGAACAGGTAGGAGCAACATGGTGGCTATATGGACTGGGTCTGTGAGGAGCTGTCTGAACAGGTAGGAGCAACATGGTGGCTATATGGACTGGGTCTGTGGGGAGCTGCCTGAACAGGTAGGAGCAACATGGTGGCTATATGGACTGGGTCTGTGAGGAGCTGTCTGAACAGGTAGGAGCAACATGGTGGCTATATGGACTGGGTCTGTAGGGAGCTGCCTGAACAGGTAGGAGCAACATGGTGGCTATATGGACTGGGTCTGTGAGGCGCTGTCTGAACAGGTAGGAGCAACATGGTGGCTTAATGGACTGGGTCTGTGAGGAGCTGCCTGAACAGGTAGGAGCAACATGGTGGCTATATGGACTGGGTCTGTAGGGAGCTGTCTGAACAGGTAGGAGCAACATGGTGGCTATATGGACTGGGTCTGTGAGGAGCTGCCTGAACAGGTAGGAGCAACATGGTGGCTATATGGACCAGACGCGAACACACACACACACTTGCATTTATCTAAAGGGTTAGCTGAGCATCTCTTCTCTATCCCTCCCAGATTAAACTTGTTTTTTAAATTACTGATAGTCCAGACAGACAGTTGTATCTAAGGTAAGACCCCTATAATATGGATAAACGTTGTGAGGGGGCGGATCAGCCACTGAGACACTCGTCTGGCCTTCTTTCAGACAAAGTGAAGCATAATCAAAAAACAACTGTTAATTGTACATACATAGATGCATGGATTCCTGCGTGTGTGTGTGTGTGTGTGTGTGTGTCTGTGAATAATATGCCTTGGCTTAATCTCAGGGCTGACTGCAGAAGTCTGTGAGAAACGGTTTACATCACTCATTACATTACAATACACTTCTCCTAAAGTTCTTACCCTCTGTGAACTGAACACACACACAAACACACACTGGGCTGAGATGAAATGTGTTGTTGGTTGGGGTCATTGCAGAGGCAATGACTACCTGGTGGTTATGCTCGCTGTGAGTTTGTGATAATCCTATTTGTGGGCAGAATGTAAAATGATCCCACTGAAACATCCAAAAGAGCTGCTCCCCTGGAGACCATCAACCTCTCTCTCTCTTTCTGGTCTCTGCCTTTCTCTTTGTCTCTCTCTACATCTCCCTCTCTTCTGCTCTCTCCATATCCATCCATCACCTCTCGCTCTCCCCCTATATATATATATATACACACACACACACACACACACACACACACACACACACACACACACACACACACACATACATATATGTACACTGCTCCAAAAAAAAAAAGGGAACACTAAAACAACACATCCTAGATCTGAATGAATGAAATAATCTTATTAAATACTTTTTTTCTTTACATAGTTGAATGTGCTGACAACAAAATCACACAAAAATTATCAATGGAAATCAAATGTATCAACCCATGGAGGTCTGGATTTGGAATCACCCTCAAAATAAAAGTGGAAAACCACACTACAGGCTGATCCAACTTTGATGTAATGTCCTTAAAACAAGTCAAAATGAGGCTCAGTAGTGTGTGTGGCCTCCACATGCCTGTATGACCTCCCTACAACGCCTGGGCATGCTCCTGATGAGGTGGCGGATGGTCTCCTGAGGGATCTCCTCCCAGACCTGGACTAAAGCATCCGCCAACTCCTGGACAGTCTGTGGTGCAACGTGGCATTGGTGGATGGAGCGAGATATGATGTCCCACATGTGCTCAATTGGATTCAGGTCTGGGGAATGGGCGGGCCAGTCCATAGCATCAATGCCTTCCTCTTGCAGGAACTGCTGACACACTCCAGCCACATGAGGTCTAGCATTGTCTTGCATTAGGAGGAACCCAGGGCCAACCGCACCAGCATATGGTCTCACAAGGGGTCTGAGGATCTCATCTCGGTACCTAATGGCAGTCAGGCTAGCTCTGGTGAGCACATGAAGGGCTGTGCGGCCCCCCAAAGAAATGCCACCCCACACCATGACTGACCCACCGCCAAACCGGTCATGCTGGAGGATGTTGCAGGCAGCAGAACGTTCTCCACGGCGTCTCCAGACTCTGTCACGTCTGTCACGTGCTCAGTGTGAACCTGCTTTCATCTGTGAAGAGCACAGGGCGCCAGTGGTGAATTTGCCAATCTTGGTGTTCTCTGGCAAATGCCAAACGTCCTGCACGGTGTTGGGCTGTAAGCACAACCCCCACCTGTGGACGTCCGGCCCTCATACCACCCTCATGGAGTCTGTTTCTGACCGTTTGAGCAGACACATGCACATTTGTGGCCTGCTGGAGGTCATTTTGCAGGGCTCTGGCAGTGCTCCTCCTGCTCCTCCTTGCACAAAGGCGGAGGTAGCAGTCCTGCTGCTGGGTTGTTGCCCTCCTCCACATCTCCTGATGTACTGGCCTGTCTCCTGGTAGCGCCTCCATGCTCTGGACACTACGCTGACAGACACAGCAAATCTTCTTGCCACAGCTCGCATTGATGTGCCATCCTGGATGAGCTGCACTACCTGAGCCACTTGTGTGGGTTGTAGACTCCGTCTCATGCTACCACTAGAGTGAAAGCACCGCCAGCATTCAAGTGACCAAAACATCAGCCAGGAGGCATAGGAACTGAGAAGTTGTCTGTGGTCACCACATGCAAAACCAGTCCTTTATTGGGGGTGTCTTGCTAATTGCCTATAATTTCCACCTGTTGTCTATTCCATTTGCACAACAGCATGTGAAATGTATTGTCATGTGTTGCTTCCTAAGTGGACAGTTTGATTTCACAGAAGTGTGATTGACTTGGAGTTACATTGTGTTGTTTAAGTGTTCCCTTTGTTTTTTTGAGCAGTGTGTGTATATATATATATATATATATATATATATATATATATACACACACACACACACACTTATATATATATATATTTATATATATATATAAAAAACATATCTCATATACATAAACACATACACATATCTCTATATATACACACATACATACATATACACACATACACATATCTCTATATATACACACATACATATACACACATATCTCTATATATACACATACATATACACACATACATATATATACACATATATACACACATTATATCTCTATATACACACACATACATACATACATACATACATACATACACACACACATATATCTCTATATATACACATACACACATATATACATATATACAGTGGGGGAAAAAAGTATTTAGTCAGCCACCAATTGTGCAAGTTCTCCCACTTAAAAAGATGAGGCCTGTAATTTTCATCATAGGTACACGTCAACTATGACAGACAAAATGAGGGAAAAAAAATCCAGAAAATCACATTGTAGGATTTCTAATGAATTTATTTGCAAGTTATGGTGGAAAATAAGTATTTGGTCAATTACAAAAGTTTCTCAATACTTTGTTATATACCCTTTGATAGCAATGACACAGGTCAAACGTTTTCTGTAAGTCTTCACAAGGTTTTCACACACTGTTGCTGGTATTTTGGCCCATTCCTCCATGCAGATCTCCTCTAGAGCAGTGATGTTTTGGGGCTGTTGCTGGGCAACACGGACTTTCATCTCCCTCCAAAGATTTTCTATGGGGTTGAGATCTGGAGACTGGCTAGGCCACTCCAGGACCTTGAAATGCTTCTTACGAAGCCACTCCTTCGTTGCCCGGGCGGTGTGTTTGGGATCATTGCCATGCTGAAAGACCCAGCCACGTTTCATCTTCAATGCCCTTGCTGATGGAAGGAGGTTTTCACTCAAAATCTCACGATACATGGCCCCATTCATTCTTTCCTTTACACGGATCAGTCATCCTGGTCCCTTTGCAGAAAAACAGCCCCAAAGCATGATGTTTCCATCCCCATGCTTCACAGTAGGTATGGTGTTCTTTGGATGCAACTCAGCATTCTTTGTCCTCCAAACACGACGAGTTGAGTTTTTACCAAAAAAGTTCTATTTTGGTTTCATCTGACCATATGACATTCTCCCAATCCTCTTCTGGATAATCCAAATGCACTCTAGCAAACTTCAGACGGGCCTGGACATGTACTGGCTTAAGCAGGGGGACACGTCTGGCACTGCAGGATTTGAGTCCCTGGCGGCGTAGTGTGTTACTGATGGTAGGCTTTGTTACTTTGGTCCCAGCTCTCTGCAGGTCATTCACTAGGTCCCCCCGTGTGGTTCTGGGATTTTTGCTCACCGTTCTTGTGATCATTTTGACCCCACGGGGTGAGATCTTGCGTGGAGCCCCAGATCGAGGGAGATTATCAGTGGTCTTGTATGTCTTCCATTTCCTAATAATTGCTCCCACAGTTGATTTCTTCAAACCAAGCGGCTTACCTATTGCAGATTCAGTCTTCCCAGCCTGGTGCAGGTCTACAATTTTGTTTCTGGTGTCCTTTGACAGCTCTTTGGTCTTGGCCATAGTGGAGTTTGGAGTGTGACTGTTTGAGGTTGTGGACAGGTGTCTTTTATACTGATAACAAGTTCAAACAGGTGCCATTAATACAGGTAACGAGTGGAGGAGAGAGGAGCCTCTTAAAGAAGAAGTTACAGGTCTGTGAGAGCCAGAAATCTTGCTTGTTTGTAGGTGACCAAATACTTATTTTCCACCATAATTTCAAAATAAATTCATAAAAAATCCTACAATGTGATTTTCTGGAGAAAAAAATTCTCAATGTCTGTAATAGTTGACGTGTACCTATGATGAAAATTACAGGCCTCTCTCATCTTTTTAAGTGGGAGAACTTGCACAATTGGTGGCTGACTAAATACTTTTTTCCCCCACTGTGTTATATATATATATATATATCTCTCTACCTCTATCCCTTATCTCCATCTCGCTCCCCGTCCTCTAATCTCTCCACCTCTTACACACTCTCCTCTAACTCAATCTTTCTCCCTCTACCACATCTCTCCCCTCCTTTCTCTCCCCCTCCTTCTCTCTCACCTTCACTCCGCCTCTCTGTCCATTTCCCTCTTCCGCCTTCTACCTCCCTTTACTCCCTCCATCCTTCCTATCTCTCTGAGGGCCTCAGTCTTTGAGTTGATTTCCCCATTACTGTGCTCTCTGACAAGCTGCTCTGGAGATGTCCAGCCTAGCCTAGACCCCTGTGGGTCTGTCAGTAATTACTGAACAAAATAACACCATCTCTCTCCCTCTCCCTCCCTCCAGTAAGTGTTGTTAAATATTCATGCTCCTCCTCTCTGCATCCTGGTGACATTAGAACAGCAGGTGCACAGCTCAATCTCACTAATTAGAAACGCTACCCCAGACAGAGCACACACACACACACATCTGTCATTTTGGTAAAACATACTGGTGGAAAGACTTTTGTGTAACAGTAACTTTTAAATAGACCAGGAAAGAACAGCTGTATATTGCACTAGTTCAACCACAACCACATACTGACCCACATCTGTAGTAATAGGTTATGTTTCCATTGAGCAGATATAGAGGTCTACTGAGTGGTTCAGTTCTCTTATCTTACAGAAGATCTCAGCAACAAACTTCAGAGTGAACAAATATGCTTCAGGATCTCCTTTGGAAGTTCAACTTCTCTGCTGTTCTGGAATGTCTTTGTTGAATCACATCCTTGTTCCTCCAGGAAGGGCAGGTGTAGAGACA
Organism: Coregonus clupeaformis; assembly: GCF_020615455.1. NCBI lineage: Eukaryota > Metazoa > Chordata > Actinopteri > Salmoniformes > Salmonidae > Coregonus > Coregonus clupeaformis. The sequence continues at coordinate 20,999,683 of NC_059226.1, read as the reverse complement.
CGCACCCAGAGAGTCTACCCTTTCCTGGAAGGCCAGGGCAATCATCAGCGACTCCTCCAATGAGTTGATCGGAGAGAAGAGGGAACTGGGGGGAGCGCTCTACATCAGCTGGGTGGGTGCAGCCTTTCTCCTGATTGGAGGGGCTGTATGGTCTCCATGATGTATGCACTCACTAACTGTAAGTCGCTCTGGATAAGAGCGTCTGCTAAATGACTAAAATGTAAAAAATGTAAATGTAATACTTAGCAGAACTCCGTATACAAGCAGAACAGAGCTTGCAGACATCCCCACGGGGGTCATAGGAAGGATAATTTCCATTGTGCCCTGTGCAATACAGGTTCTGTCCTGGTCCTTCTCCATTGTCCTTGGGTTTCTAGGGCTGATATTATTGTTTTGCGGGGTCAAAGTACATAAACTGCATCAAGAGGAATACTTACAATGCTGAAGGGAATAACTCTGCTGGAATATTGTTCATCATGGCTACTTTTGTCCAGCGGATCTTTTTCTTCTTTGTTTCCCTTGACAACAAACTCTGACCCTGACAACAATACCTTTATGTTTTCAGTTGAACTCAGTAGGTGGGCTGCTTCACTGCTTCTGATAGGAGGGACCATACTCTTCTGCTGCATTAAGAAAGAAAAGTGAGAGTTGACAACGGACTCTTATGCCTTGAATCTTGTCTTACGTGACCTTAATTTATCTTAGGTCTACCACTTCTGTGTTTGTGAATCTGAGAGCAGCCAATAGATTTAAGCAATATGATGATTGGTGATGGCTACGCTTCATAGTCTTCTACACCCACATTGGACCCAGCAGAGTAAGATTGCCCACCACTTGTCTTGACTCAGTGACAGATGGAACAGGCTCACAGTATCCACTTCCTTGTCAAAACACTTGAAAGGGACATGTAGATTATGTTTAAGGGCTGGTTGAGGTGGGATTTGTTATCAGTAGAGGAACTTCCACCCAAATAAATTGCTTTTCCATTATTATGAATTGCTTTTCCGTTATTATTTATAATAAAATGTTATTATTCAACTCCTAACTTAATTTGTTCATTGGGTGGAGCTGTACATTGCACTAGTTTTTCAGCCATGTGGGTATCAACCACAACCTGCCTCAAATATGTATCAATAGGTTGTTTCCATGATGACATCACAGCATTGAGCAGATAGAGGTCTACTGAGTGGTTCAGTTCTCTTATCTTACAGAAGACCTCAGCAGCAAACTTCAGAGTAAGAATCTGCTGTTCTAGAACTTTGTAAAAAGACTGAAGGTGTCATAGCTCTAGGATCTCCTCTGGAAGTTTAACATCTCGGCAGTTTTGTAATGTCTTTGTTGAGTCACATCCTTGTTCCTCCGGGAAGGGCAGGTGTAGAGAGACGCACTCAGGGACTCAGTATGTCGATGGGCATGGAGATCATGGGCATCGCCCTGGGAGTCATAGGATTAATCACAACCATTTTAGTGTGTGCACTCCCCACCTGGATGGAGACAACCTTCATAGCAACTAACTTTGTCACTATGGAGGTGGTCTGGGACGGCCTGTGGATGAGCTGTGTGAAAAGGAGCACGAGCCAGATGCAGTGTGAGGTCTACGACTCCATGCCAAGCTCTGTATGGAGCTCAAACCTGCAGGCCGCCAGAGCCATTACCATCATCGCCATTATCCTGGGGTTTCTGGGGGTCATGGTCTCCATGGTCGGGGACAAGACCACCAACTGCATTAAAGGAATATTCTTCATTTTGGCCGGAATTCTCATCCTCATTCCTGTCTCCTGGAAGGCCAGGGCAATCATCAGTGACTCCTCCAAATTGTTGTTCGGAGTGAAGAGGGAACTGGGGGGAGCTCTCTACTTCGGCTGGGTGGGTGCAGCTTTTCTCCTGATTGGAGGGGTCATACTTAGTAGAACTCTGTATACAAGCAGGATCGAGGTTGCTGGCATCACCACGGTCATAGGATGGATAATCTCCATGGTGCCCTGTGCTTGTGCTTTAGGAATGTTAGACCTTCTGCAATACAGGGCACTGGTTCTTCTGTCCTTCTCCTGCTTCTCCATCATGTTTGGGTTTCTAGGACTGATATTCGGGTCAGGCTGCATCAAGAGGAATATGTCTAAAGCTGAAGTGAGTAACTCTGCCGGAATATTGTTCATCATGGCTGGTATTTTCCAGCTGATCATTACCTCCTTTGTTGCCTTCGACTTGACACAAAACTCAGAACCTGAGAATGTCCTGCGGAGTGATGCCCTCATGTTTTCAGCTGAACTCAGTAGGTGGGCCGCTTCACTGCTTCTGATAGGAGGGACTATACTCTGCTGCTGCGTTAAAAAGAAAATATTTAAGAAAGAAAAGCCGAAGTCGACAATTGACTCTAATGACCTAAATCGTGTCTTACATGATCTTTATTTATCTTAACCTTACCACTTCTGTGTTTGCTAATCTGAGAATAGCAAATAGGTGTAAGCAATAAGATGATTGGTGATGGCTACATTTCATGGTCTGTACCCACACTGGACCCTGCAGGGTAAGATAGCCCACCACTTGTCTTGACTCAGTGATGCATGGAACAGACTCACAGTATTCACTTCCTTTTTAAAACCTTTGGAAGGGACATGTACAGTGGTACAGTATTTAGTCAGCCACCAATTGCGCAAGTTCTCCCATTTAAAAAAGATAAGAGAGGCCTGTAATTTTCATCATAGGTACACGTCAACTATGACAGACAAAATGAGAAAAATAATTCCAGAAAATCACATTGTAGGATTTTTAATGAATTTATTTGCAAATTATGGTGGAAAATAAGTATTTGGTCAATAACAAAAGTTTCTCAATACTTTGTTATATACCCTTTGTTGGCAATGACACAGGTCAAACGTTTTCTGTAAGTCTTCACAAGGTTTTCACACACTGTTGCTGGTATTTTGGCCCATTCCTCCATGCAGATCTCCTCTAGAGCAGTGATGTTTTGGGGCTGTCGCTGGGCAACACGGACTTTCAACTCCCTCCAAAGATTTTCTATGGGGTTGAGATCTGGAGACTGGCTAGGCCACTCCAGGACCTTGAAATGCTTCTTACGAAGCCACTCCTTCGTTGCCCGGGCGGTGTGTTTGGGATCATTGTCATGCTGAAAGACCCAGCCACGTTTCATCTTCAATGCCCTTGCTGATGGAAGGAGGTTTTCACTCAAAATCTCACGATACATGGCCCCATTCATTTTTTCCTTTACACGGATCAGTCGCCCTGGTCCCTTTGCAGAAAAACAGCCCCAAAGCATGATGTTTCCACCCCCATGCTTCACAGTAGGTATGGTGTTCTTTGGATGCAACTCAGCATTCTTTGTCCTCCAAACACGACGAGTTGAGTTTTTACCAAAAAGTTCTATTTTGGTTTCATCTGACCATATGACATTCTCCCAATCCTCTTCTGGATCATCCAAATGCACTCTAGCAAACTTCAGACGGGCCTGGACATGTACTGGCTTAAGCAGGGGGACACGTCTTGCACTGCAGGATTTGAGTCCCTGGCGGCGTAGTGTGTTACTGATGGTAGGCTTTGTTACTTTGGTCCCAGCTCTCTGCAGGTCATTCACTAGGTCCCCCCGTGTGGTTCTGGGATTTTTGCTCACCGTTCTTGTGATCATTTTGACCCCACAGGGTGAGATCTTGTGTGGAGCCCCAGATCGAGGGAGATTATCAGTGGTCTTGTATGTCTTCCATTTCCTAATAATTGCTCCCACAGTTGATTTCTTCAAACCAATCTGCTATTGCAGATTCAGTCTTCCCAGCCTGGTGCAGGTCTACAATTTTGTTTCTGGTGTCCTTTGACAGCTCGTTGGTCTTGGCCATAGTGGAGTTTGGAGTGTGACTGTTTGAGGTTGTGGACAGGTGTCTTTTATACTGATAAGTTCAAACAGGTGCCATTAATACAGGTAACGAGTGGAGGACAGAGGAGCCTCTTAAAGAAGAAGTTACAGGTCTGTGAGAGCCAGAAATCTTGCTTGTTTGTAGGTGACCAAATACTTATTTTCCACCATAATTTGCAAATAAATTCATTAAAAATCCTACAATGTGATTTTCTGGAAAAAAATGCTCAATTTGTCTGTCATAGTTGACGTGTACCTATGATGAAAATTACAGGCCTCTCATCTTTTTAAGTGGGAGAACTTGCACAATTGGTGGCTGACTAAATACTTTTTTTCCCCACTGTAGATGTTGTCTAAGGGCTGGTTGAGGTGGGACGTTTTATAGGTGGTGGAACTGCCACCAAAGTCAATTGCTTTCCCATTATTATGAATTGCTTTTTTCATTATTATTTACAATAAAATTGTATTATTCAACTCCTGTGCTGTCTCCTAACTTCATTTGTTCATTGGGTGGAGCTATGTTCTTCCTCATAGCTCAGGGGTTATTTCTGGACAGGGATAACATTTCTTATCAAGGCATAGGTGTAGGTGGTCTGAGTTTATAACCAGATGACAGTGGATCAAACAATACGATTGTATCATTACCCAAATAAGCAGGGGCACACACACACACACACACGTAAACAGTTAACATTTGCTCCCTATAGTGTGTTCAGTGAATCAGTAATTTAGGTGAAACGTAGATGTGAAAAAATACCTTTCTATGACTTCTCTATAACTTTTAATAGATGAGGCAGTCAAAGCCATAGAATTAGGAATTAGAATACTAGAATGGACATGAATGTTATTATGACAGTATAAAATGTCAGCCATTTTGGTCAGGGAGTAGGTCAGTTGGTCCTCCCCTTCAACTACACTGATTGAAGTGGATTTAAGTGACATCAATAAGGGATCATAGCTGTCACCTGGATTAACCTGGTCAGTCTGACATGGAAAGAGCAGGTGTCCTTAATGTTTTCTACACTCAGCGTATATTTTAGAGGCTATTTATACAGAGTCGGTATAAAACCTGTATTAACTATAATTATATACGATTATTTTAGGTTGACAATATTTCTATTACACAATTTCAGAATTCCAACTAAAATCAGCGGATTTTCAAATAAAATGCATAGGATTCTAAAGTTCAATAAAATTGACTTGTTGTTGAATGTAAGTTTTTCCTCTGTTTTCATTTATGTATTTCAATCACAGAAAAGCCAGAGGTGTAGCCCCTCCCCTGTGTGAGTGAGAGGTGCAGGGTGCAGACAGCTCCGTGAATAAATGACAGCTGTCTGAGGAGAGAAGTATTAAAAAAAGAAGAAAGATTTACAGCAGAGGAGTAAACACTTGGCGACCAGAATAACAGCCAGGGACAGGGCCAGGGAGTTTCCAGCTGAACTGTACGAGGATGGCGGAGTACTTGTCTGCAAAGTCTGTCAGCATTCAATCGACTACATACTGCGTCAAACTGCTGTAGAGCACCTGAGGCCACTCCGACACAAAAATATGAGGGATACTGGACCAGGTAAACATTAGGATGCTTTAGCTAGCTACATATATATTAACTAGCTAGTAGGTTTGTTCTAGTTAGCTAATATCTGTTCTTGACAATTACATTTTTTGTCTGTATCTATATAGAGTGGCAAGTTAGCTAGCTAACGTTAGCCTGGCAAGCTTCCCATGTTGTCACTCCAGCTCCAGCACGTCATTTAGGCTAGCTAGCTAACTTAGCTGAGGTAATGTTAGCTAGCTAACAAATTAGCCAAAGTGACGTGGTGGACCGATCAAAAACAAGTGACAAGTTAGGAATTACAAAAGCAGCAAGTCTCCAACATATGTTTTGTGACTTTTTTGTGACTTTTTTTAGTTAACTATCATTATTTGAAAATGTCTTTGTGTGTGAGACATACTGTCAGGTTTATGGGCTGTGTGTGTGTGTGTGTGTGTGTCTGTGTGTGTCGCTTCAGGAGAGTGTGTGCTTAGCTTCAAAGCTTGAGATCCACTGTCGCCTGCTATTGAACTCAACCTGAGAATTCTTAATTTACCAAATTTAACCATTGTTCTCTATTTTCTACATTTGTTTCAGTCCAAACAAGAACCAGACCCCTCCTGTCTGACAAAGACCCCCTTCACAGCTGAGAGAAAGGAGTTCATCTTGGACTTCACAAGAACATTAATCAAAGCAGATACCTCTTGAGAAGGGGCCCAAGTTCTCCACATTTCTGAAGAAACACTGCAAGCAGAGAGGGTCTATCCCAGCACCATCCCATCTGCGTACAGAGTACCTGCCAGAGCTCTATCCACAATATGAGCAGGACATCAGAGTCGCTGTAGAGGGAAAGGACATTTATGTCATCCTTGATGAGACGACCGATGCCTTTGGAAGATGTGCACTCGCAATCCTACACCAGCCAGTGGGTGAACGACCTGTTGTAGCAGATCTAGCCTTCTTGGATAAAGTAAACTATACCATTGTCCCCCAAGCTGTCATTTCCTGTCTCAACAATAATGGGGTTGACTTTAACAATGTGTGGGCTTTTGTAAGCGACTCAGCTAGCTACATGACGAAGGCTTTCACCAGCATCTTGAAGGGCCTCTTCCCCAACTCCAGACACGTCACCTGCTTTGCCCATCTCCTGAGCCTGGTGCTGGAGGACGTGAACAGGCTGTGTGCTCTGGTGAGGAAGGTGTTCTGTCAGGCACCCCAGTGTCGTCTGGAGTAGAGATCATTCATACTGGAAAATGCCAATTCTCCTGTAATGCCTGTGTATGCTGTGCAGACCAGGTGGGCCTCCTGGATACGTGCTGTGGAGTACCTGGCAGAGTATATGGATGTGCTCACGACTTCACTACGACCTTACCGGAAACAGCGAAGTGTGTCCAGGACCTTTGTGAGCTGCTGAGGGAACACAAGGCCCAGCTGAAGGCCCAGGCAGTGTTCATTGTGGAGCATAGCGTGGAGACAATGGCTAACCTGACAAAGCTGGAGGAGACCTCTGTGCCAACAGCCCACAACATCGCCAGCAAGCTAGAGGACCTGCAAATGCAGTTTGAGAATGGCAGAACATACAACTGAACTGCTTGGGCAGCTTCCAGAGGAAGACAGGAACTGAGTTGTTCCAGTCTGCCATGGCAGCATGCTACAGACTGTGCTGGAGAAGCACCCCTGCCTTCACCTGTTCAAGGCACTAACTGTTCTAGATCCAGCCCAGGTGGTAGGCGCAAGAAAGGAAATTAAGTACTATGTCCATGCCATCCCTGCTCTACATGGGCATCGACAAGGCAGACGCTATGGAAGAAAGTGCAGTGGACTGGTGGGAAGCTAGGCAGGACAGTTTGCCAGCCTTAGCTCACATTGCGGCAATACATCTGTGCCTCCCCACTATCTCAGTGGATGTAAAGATACTTTTCTTGCATTATCATAAGCTACTTAGTCAGCGTAGAAGGAGCCTCACAGAGAAAAATGTTTAAAATGTTGATGATTGCAAAGTATGATAGCGTACTACACCGGCTCCGACACTTGTCGGATGTGGCAGGGCTCGCAAACTATTACAGACTACAAAGGGAAGCACAGCCACGAGCTGCTCAGTGACACGAGCCTACCAGACGAGCTAAATTACTTCTATGCTCGCTTCGAGGCAAGCAACACTGAAGCATGCATGAGAGCATCAGCTGTTCCGGACGACTGCGTGATCACGCTCTCCGTAGCAGGTCAACATTCACAAGGCTGCAGGGCCAGATGGATTACCAGGACGTGTACTCCGATCATGCACTGACCAACTGGCAAGTGTCTTCACCAACATTTTCAACCTGTCCCTGACTGAGTCTGTAATACCAACATGTTTCAAACAGACCACCATAGTCCCTGTGCCCAAGAACACTAAAGTAACCTGCCTAAATGACTACTGACCCGTAGCACTCATGTCTGTGCTTTGAAAGGCTGGTCATGGCTCACATCAACACCATCATCCCAGAAACCCTAGACCCACTCCAATTTGCATACCGCCCCAACAGATCCATAGATGATGCAATCTCTATTGCACTCCACACTGCCCTTTCCCACCTGGACAAAAGGAACACCTACGTGAGAATGCTATTCATTGACTACAGCTCAGTGTTCAACACCATAGTGCCGTCAAAGCTCATCACTAAGCGAAAGACCCTGAGACTAAACACCTTCCTCTGCAACTGGATCCTGGACTTCCTGACGGGCCTTCCCCAGGTGGTAAGGGTAGGTAACAACACATCTGCCACGCTGAACCTCAACATGGGGGCCCCTCAGGGGTGCGTGCTCAGTCCCCTCCTGTACTCCCTGTTCACCCATGACTGCATGGCCAGGCACGACTCCAACACCATCATTAAGTTTGCAGACGACACAACAGTGGTAGGCCTGATCACCGACAACGATGAGACAGCCTATAGGGAGGAGGTCAGAGACCTGGCCGTGTGGTGCCAGGATAACAACCTCTCCCTCAACGTGACCAAGACAAAGGAGATGATTGTGGACTACAGGAAAAAGAAGAGGACCGAGCACGCCCCCATTCTCGTTGACGGGGCTGTAGTGGAGCAGGTTGAGAGCTTCAAGTTCCTTGGTGTCCACATCACCAACAAACTATCATGGTCCAAACACACCAAGACAGTCTTGAAGAGGGCACGACTATCATGGTCCAAACACAACAAGACACTCTTGAAGAGGGCACGACTATCATGGTCCAAACACAACAAGACACTCTTGAAGAGACTAAAAAGATTTGGCATGGGTCCACAGATCGTCAAAAATGTTACAGAGCATCCTGACTGGTTGCATCACTGCCTGGTATGGCAACTGCTCGGCCTCCGACCGCAAGGCACTAACAGAGGGTAGTGCGTACGGCCCAGTACATCACTGGGGCCAAGCTTCCTGCCATCCAGGACCTCTATACCAGGCGGTGTCAAAGGAAGGCCATAAAAATTGTCAAAGAATCCAGCCACCCTAGTCATAGACTGTTCTCTCTGCTACCGGATGGCAAGCCAAGTCTACAGTGCCTTGCAAAAGTATTCATCTCCCTTGGCGTTTTTCCTATTTTGTTGCATTACAACCTGTAATTTAAATGGATTTTCATTTGGATTTCATGTAATGGACATACACAAAATAGTCCAAATTGGTGAAGTGAAATGAAAAAAATTAACTTGTTAAAAAGAAATCACCAGAAAAAAATAACGGAAAAGTGGTGCGTGCATATGTATTCACCCCCTTTGCTATGAAGCCCCTAAATAAGATCTGATGTAACCAGTTACCTTCAGAAGTCACATAATTAGTTAAATAAAGTCCACCTGTGTGCAATCTAAGTGTCACATGATCTCAGTATATATACACACCTGTTCTGAAAGGCCCCAGAGTCTGCCACACCACTAAGCAAGGGGCACCACCAAGCAAGCGGCACCATGAAGACCAAGGAGCTCTCCAAACAGGTCAGGGACAAAGTTGTGGATAAGTACAGATCAGGGTTGGGTTATAAAAAAAAATCCAAAACTTTGAACATCTCACGGAGTACCATTAAATCCATTATTTAAAAAATTGAAAGAATATGGCACCACAACAAACCTGCCAAGAGAGGGCCACCCACCAAAACTCACGGACCAGGCAAGGAGGGCATTATTCAGAGAGGCAACAAAGAGACCAAAGATAACCCTGAAGGAGCTGCAAAGCTCTACAGCGGAGATTGGAGTATCTGTCCATAGGACCACTTTAAGCCGTACACTTCACAGAGCTGGGCTTTACGGAAGAGTGGCCAGAAAAAAGCCATTGCTTAAAGAAAAAAAATAAGGAAACACGTTTGGTGTTCGCCAAAAGGCATGTGGGAGACTTCCCAAACAGAAGGTACTCTGGTCAGATGAGACTAAAATGAGCTTTTTGGCCATCAAGGAAAACGCTATGTCTGGCGCAAACCCAACACCTCTCATCACCCCGAGAACACCAACCCCACAGTGAAGCATGGTGGTGGCATGCTTCACTGTGGGGATATTTTTCGTTCGGCAGGGACTGGGAAACTGGTCAGAATTGAAGGAATGATGGATGGCGCTAAATACTTGCTTTCAATGAGAACGACAGATCTATAACACACATTTCTGTGTGAATTTGGTCGGGTCGCCCAAGAAGTTACGTACTGCAGCTTAAAGAAAAGCCTGAGTTGACAATTGACTCTAATGCTCTACATCATGTCTTATGTGATTTTTTGTTATTACTGTAGCCTTACCACTTCTGTGTTTGTGATTCTGAGAGCAGCAATTAAGTGTAAGTAATAAGATGATTGGTGATGGCTTCACTTCATGGTCTGTACCAACACTGGACCCTGCAGGGTAAGATAGCCCACCACTTGTCTTGATTCAATATCCAGTTCCTTTGAAAAACAATTGAAAGGGACATGTAGATGTTGTTTAAGGGCTGGTTGAGGTGGGATTTGTTATCGGTAGAGGAACTTCCACCAAAATTAATTGCTTTTCCATTATTATGAATTGCTTTTCTGTTATTATTTACAATAAAATGTTATTATTCAACTCCTAACTTAATTTGTTCATTGGGTGGAGCTGTACATTGCACTAGTTTTTCAGCCATGTGGGTATCAACCACAACCACAAACTGCCTCAAATATGTATAAATAGGTTGTTTCCATGACGACATCACAGCATTGAGCAGATATAGAAGTCTACTGAGTGGTTCAGTTCTCTTATCTTACAGAAGACCTCAGCAGCAAACTTCAGATTGAACGAATCCATTGTTCTAGAACTTTGTAAAGACTGAAGGTGTCATAGCTCCATGATCTCCTCTGGAAGTTCACACACACACACACACAATATCTTCTAGCTAGAGGATGGGGACGGGCTAGAATGAACTAAAAAGGCACACACACACACACACACACACTCCCAGCTTTGCTTCCTCCTGTGAGAGAGCTGACAGCGGTGCCAGTAAAGAACTCCTCTATTACAGAAATGTCAAACCAGAGAGGAACTACAGAGAGCCTCGGTTAATCAGTCAATTTTCTCTGCCTGGCTGGTTTTCATAATGGTTAATCAGTCCATTTCTCTGCCTGGCTGGTTTTCATGATGGTTAAATCAGTCCATTTCTCTGCCTGACTGGTTTTCATAATGGTTAATCAGTCCATTTCTCTGCCTGGCTGGTTTTCATGATGGTTAATCAGTCCATTTCTCTGCCTGGCTGGTTTTCATGATGGTTAATCAGTCCATTTCTCTGCCTGGCTGCTTCTTATCATCCTCCCACATGTTGAAAGCTACAGTACAGTTATTTCTCCTCTGGTTCTCTCTCTAGTTTTGCACACAAACTCACTCACTCACTCACTCACTCACTCACTCACTCACTCACTCACTCACTCACTCACTCACTCACTCACTCACTCACTCACTCACTGACAAAAGACACACAGCTCTTAGACCCAGAATTATTCAAAAGACAGTGGAGCTGCGATTCAATCCGTAGCACAGCACCTTGGACAGATGACAATGACGCTTTTAAAGGCATTTTAGTGGAGATTACATTAATGGTAAACGCTGTGCATGTCAAGGCACTGCACTATAGCACTGATTTGAATTGAATCCATTCCTAAGCTTCTGATTGTGTACACAATTCAACCCTAAAAAGGTCACAAAGCAGCAGCCTAACAATATCAAATCTCCTGGACTCCTTCCATACAAAGGCTGTCAAGTCCATATCCACAGTAATTATTAAAATACAAGAACAGAAAACAACAACTTGTCTACTGTAATAAAACAGTTAGCATTTAAACTCTGCAAAAAAAGAAACTTCCCTTTTTCAGGACCCTGTCTTTCAAAGATAATTCATAAAAAATCCAAATAACTTCACAGATCTTCATTGTAAAGGGCTTAAACACTGTTTCCCATGCTTGTTCAATGAACCATAAACAATTAATAAACATGCACCTGTAGGACGGTCGTTAAGACACTAACAGCTTACAGACGGTAGGCAATTAAGGTCACAGTTATGAAAACTTAGGACACTAAAAGAGGCCTTTCTACTGACTCTGAAAAACACCAAAAGAAAGATGCCCAGGATCCCTGCTCATCTGCGTGAACGTGCCTTAGGCATGCTTCAAGGAGGCATGAGGACTGCAGATGTGGCCAGGGCAATAAATTACAACGTCCGTACTGTGAGACGCCTAAGACAGTGCTACAGGGAGACAGGACTGATCGTCCTCGCAGTGGCAGACCACGTGTAACAACACCTGCACAGGATCGGTACATCCGAACATCACAACTGCGGGACAGGTACAGGATAGCAACAACAACTAACCGAGGTTCACCAGGAATGCACAATCCCTCCATCAGTGCTCAGATTGTCCGCAATAGGCTGAGAGAGGCTGGACTGAGGGCTTGTAGGCCTGTTGTAAGGCAGGTCCTCACCAGACATCACCGGCAACAACGTTGCCTATGGGCACAAACCAACCGTCGCTGGACCAGACAGGACTTGCAAAAAGTGTTCTTCACTGACGAGTCACGTTTTTTTCTCACCAGGGGTGATGGTCGGATTCGCGTTTATTGTCGAAGGCATGAGCGTTACTCCGAGGCCTGTACTCTGGAGCGGGATCGATTTGGAGGTGGAGGGTCCGTCATGGTCTGGGGCGGTGTGTCACAGCATCATCGGACTGAGCTTGTTGTCATTGCAGGCAATCTTAACACTGTGCGTTACAGGGAAGACATCCTCCTCCCTCATGTGGTACCCTTCCTGCAGGCTCATCCTGACCCGCAAGCATGACAATGCCACCAGCCATACTGCTCGTTCTGTGCGTGATTTCCTGCAAGACAGGAATGTCAGTGTTCTGCCATGGCCAGCAAAGACCCCGGATCTCAATCCAATTGAGCACATCTGGGACCTGTTGGATCGGAGGGTGAGTGCGAGGGCCATTCCCCCAAAAAATGTCCAGGAACTTGCAGGTGCCTTGGTGGAAGAGTGGGGTAACATCTCACAGCAAGAACTGGCAAATCTGGTGCAGTCCATGAGAAGGAGATGCACTGAAGTACTTAATGCAGCTGGTGGCCACACCAGATACTGACTGTTACTTTTGATTTTGACCCCCGCTTTGTTCAGGGACACATTATTCAATTTCTGTTAGTCACATGTCTGTGGAACTTGTTCAGTTTATGTCTCAATTGTTGAATCTTGTTATGTTCATACAAATATTTACACATGCTAAGTTTGCTGAAAATAAACACACACACATACACAGTGAGGGAAAAAAGTATTTGATCCCCTGCTGATTTTGTACGTTTGCCCACTGACAAAGACATGATCAGTCTATAATTTTAATGGTAGGTTTATTTGAACAGTGAGAGACAGAATAACAAAAAAATCCAGAAAAACACATGTCAAAAATGTTATCAATTGATTTGCATTTTAATGAGGGAAATAAGTATTTGACCCCTCTGCAAAACATGACTTAGTACTTGGTGGCAAAACCCTTGTTGGCAATCACAGAGGTCAGACGTTTCTTGTAGTTGGCCACCAGGTTTGCACACATCTCAGGAGGGATTTTGTCCCACTCCTCTTTGCAGATCTTCTCCAAGTCATTAAGGTTTTGAGGCTGACGTTTGGCAACTCGAACCTTCAGCTCCCTCCACAGATTTTCTATGGGATTAAGGTCTGGAGACTGGCTAGGCCACTTCAGGACCTTAATGTGCTTCTTCTTGAGCCACTCCTTTGTTGCCTTGGCTGTGTGTTTTGGGTCATTGTCATGCTGGAATACCCATCCACGACCCATTTTCAATGCCCTGACTGAGAGGAGGAGGTTCTCACCCAAGATTTGACGGTACATGGCCCCGTCCATCATCCCTTTGATGCGTTGTAGTTGTCCTGTTCCCTTAGCAGAAAAACACCCCCAAAGCATAATGTTTCTACCTCCATGTTTGACGGTGGGGATGGTGTTCTTGGGGTCATGGGCAGCATTCCTCCTCCTCCAAACACAGTGAGTTGAGTTGATGCCAAAGAGCTCCATTTTGGTCTCATCTGACCACAACACTTTCACCCAGTTCTCCTCTGAATCATTCAGATATTCATTGGCGAACTTCAGACAGGCATGTATATGTGCTTTCTTGAGCAGGGGGACCTTGCGGGCGCTGCAGGATTTCAGTCCTTCACGGCGTAGTGTGTTACCAATTGTTTTCTTGGTGACTATGGTCCCAGCTGCCTTGAGATCATTGACAAGATCCTCCCGTGTAGTTCTGGGCTGATTCCTCACTGTTCTCATGATCATTGCAACTCCACGAGGTGAGATCTTGCATGGAGCCCCAGGCCGAGGGAGATTGACAGTTCTTTTGTGTTTCTTCCATTTGCGAATAATCGCACCAACTGTTGTCACCTTCTCACCAAGCTGCTTGGCGATGGTCTTTTAGCCCATTCCAGCCTTGTGTAGGTCTACAATCTTGTCCCTGACATCCTTGGAGAGCTCTTTGGTCTTGGCCATGGTGGAGAGTTTGGAATCTGATTGATTGATTGCTTCTGTGGACAGGTGACTTTTATACAGGTAACAGCTGAGATTAGTAGCACACTTTTTTAAGAGTGTGCTCCTAATCTCAGCTCGTTACCTGTATAAAAGACACCTGGGAGCCAGAAATCTTTCTGATTGAGAGGGGGTCAAATACTTATTTCCCTAATTAAAATGCAAATCAATTTATAACATTTTTGACATGCGTTTTTCTGTATTTTTTTGTTGTTATTCTCTCTCTCACTGTTCAAATAAACCTACCATTAAAATTATAGATTGATCATTTCTTTGTCAGTGGGCAAACGTACAAAATCAGCAGGGGATCAAATACTTTTTTCACCTCACTGTACATACAGTACCAGTCAAAAGTTTGGACACCTACTCATGCAAGGGTTTTTCTTTATTTTTAATATTTTCTACATTGTAGAATAATAGTGAAGACATCAAAACTATGAAATAACACATATGGAATCATGTAGTAACCAAAAAAGTGTTAAACAAATCAAAATATATTTTAGATTATTTCAAGGTAGCCACCCTTTGCCTTGATGACAGCTTTGCACACTTGGCATTCTCTCAACCAGCTTCACCTGGAATGCTTTTCCAACAGTCTTGAAGGAGTTCCCACATATGCTGAGCACTTTTTGGCTGCTTTTCCTTCACTCTGCGGTCCAACTCATCCCAAACCATCTCAATTGGGTTGAGGTCGGGTGATTGTGGAGGCCAGGTCATCTGATGCAGCACTCCATCACTCTCCTTCTTGGTCAAATAGGCCTTACACAGGCTGGAGGTGTGTTGGGTCATTATCCTGTTGAAAAACAAATGATAGTCCCACTAAGCGCAAACCAGATGGGATGGTGTATTGCTGCAGAATGCTGGGGTAGCCATGCTGGTTAAGTGTGCATTGAATTCTAAATAAATCACAGACAGTGTCACTAGCAAAGCACCCCCACACCATCACACCTCCTCCTCCATGCTTCACGGTGGGAACCACACATGCGGAGATCATCCGTTCACCTACTCTGCGTCTCACAAAGATACGGCGGTTGGAACCAAAAATCTCAAATTTGGACCAAAGGACAGATTTCCACATTTAATGTCCATTGCTTGTGTTTCTTGGACCAAGCAAGTCTCTTCTTCTTATTATTGGTGTCCTTTAGTAGTGGTTTCTTTGCAGCAATTCGACCATGAAGGCCTGATTTACACAGTCTCCTCTGAACAGTTGATGTTGAGATGTGTCGGTGACTTGAACTCTGAAGCATTTATTTGGGCTGAAATTTCTGAGGCTGGTAACTCTAATGAACTTATCCTCTGGAGCAGAGGTAACTATGGGTCTTCCAGTCCTGTGGTGGTCCTCATGAGAGCCAGTTTCATCATAGCGCTTGATGGTTTTTGCGACTGCACTTGAAGAAACTTTCAAAGTTCTTTACATTTTCAGGATTGACTGACCTTCCTGTCCTAAAGTAATGATGGACTGTCGTTCCTCTTTCCTTATTTGAGCTGTTCTTGCCATAATATGGACTTGGTCTTTTACCAAATATGGCTATCTTCTGTATACCACCCTTACCTTGTCACAACACAACTGATTGGCTCAAACGTATTAAGAAGGAAATAAATTCCACAAATTTTTAATTTTAACAAGGCACACCTGTTCATTGAAATGCATTCCAGGTGACTACCTCATGAAAATGGTTGAGAGAATGCCAAGAGTGTGCAAAGCTGTCATCAAGGCAAAGGGTGGCTACATTGAAGAATCTCAAATATAAAATATATTTGGATTTGTTTAACACTTTTTTAGTTACTACATGATTCCATATGTTTTATTTCATAGTTGTGATATCTTCACTATTATTCTACAATGTAGAATAATATAATAATGATAATATGCCATTTAGCAGACGCTTTTATCCAAAGCATACATTTTTACGTATGGGTGGTCCCGGGGATCGAACCCACTACCCTGGTGTTACAAGCGCCATGCTCTATCAATTGAGCTACAGAGGACCACAGAAAATTGTAAAAATAAAGAAAAAGCCTTGAATGAGTAGGTGTGTCCAAACTTTTGTCTGGTTCTCTATAACACACACACACACACACACACACACACACACACACACAGTTGAAGTCGGAAGTTTACATACACCTTAGCCAAATACATTAAACTCAGGTTTTCACAATTCCTGACATTTAATTGTAGTAAAAATGCCCTTTATTTTAAGAATGTGAAATGTCAGAATAATAGTAGAGAGAATGATTTATTTCAGCTTTTATTTCTATCATCACATTCCCAGTGGGTCGGAAGTTTACATACACTCAATAAGTATTTGGTAGCAATTAAATTGTTTAACTTGGGTCAAACGTTTCGGGTAGCCTTCCACAATAAGTTGTGTGTATTTTGGCACATTCCTCCTGACAGAGCTGGTGTAACAGTCAGGTTTGTAGGCCTCCTAGCTCGCACACACTTTTTCAGTTCTGCCCACAAATGTTCTATAGTATTGAGGTCAGGGCTTTGTGATGGCCACTCCAATACCTTGATTTTGTTGTCCTTAAGCCATTTTGCCACAACTTTGGAAGTATGCTTGGGGTCATTGTCCATTTGGAAGACTGATGTCTTGAGATGTTGCTTCAATATATCCACATAATTTTCCCTTCCTCATGATGCCATCTATTTTGTGAAGTGCACCAGTCCCTCCTGCAGCAAAGCACCCCCACAGCATGATGCTGCCACCCCCGTGCTTCACGGTAGGAATAGTGTTCTTTGGCTTGCAAGCCTTCCCCTTTTTCCTCCAAACATAACGATGGTCATTATGGCCAAATAGTTCCATTTTTGTTTCATCAGACCAGAGGACATTTCTCCAAAAAGTATAATCTTTGTCCCCATGTGCAGTTGCAAACTGTAGTCTGGCTTTTTTAATGGCGGTTTTGGAGCAGTGGCTTCTTCCTTGCTGAGCGGCCTTTCAGGTTATGTTGATATAGGACTCATTTTACTGTGGATATAGATAAGTTTGTACCTGTATCCTCCAGGATCTTCACAAGGTCCTTTGCTGTTGTTCTGGGATTGATTTGCGCACCAAAGTACGTTCATCTCTAGGAGACAGAAAGCGTCTCCTTCCTGAGCGGTATGACGGCTGCGTGGTCCCATGGTGTTTATACTTGCGTACTATTGTTTGTACAGATGAACGTGGTACCTTCAGGCATTTGGAAATTGCTCCCAAGGATGAACCAGACTTGTGGAGGTCTACAATTTTTTTCTGAGGTCTTGGCTGATTTCATTTGATTTTCCCATTATGTCAAGCAAAGAGGCACTGAGTTTGAAATACATCCACAGGTACACCTCCAATTGACTCAAATGATGTCAATTAGCCTATCAGAAGCTTCTAAAGCCATGACATCATTTTCTGGAATTTTCCAAGCTGTTTAAAGGCACAGTCAACTTAGTGTATGTAAACTTCTGACCCACTGGAATTGTGATACAGTGAATTATAAGTGAAATAATCTGTCTGTAAACAATTGTTGGATACATTTCTTGTGTCATGCACAAAGCAGATGTCCTAACCGACTTTCCAAAACTATAGTTTGTTAACAAGAAATTTGTGGAGTGGTTGAAAGGAGAGTTTTAATGACTGCAACCTAAGTGTATGTAAACTTCCGACTACAACTAGATAGATAGATAGATAGATGGCCGTGGCTTGCTTTATAAAGTAAGCAGACAGACATTCAGTTACTATTCGATAGAACGTTAGAATGGGCAAAACGAGTGACCTAAGCGACTTTCAGCATGGTATGATCGTCGGTGCCAGACGCGCCGGTTCTAGTATATCAGAAATGTCCAATGTATAAAAGCTCCACTGACATGTACAGTTGCAGGCACTAAAACATTTTTGTGACCGCTAAAGTAGTATTAGTTAGCTGACACTAGAGTGCCATAGTGCCTGCAACTGTTCGGATAAAAAAACATTTCCCTGTGGTAAGTGTTTTTTCTTCTGGGTGTGTTAGGGCCAACAGGTCAGAGGCATTACCTATAAGGGCCCAGAGTTGTTCTTGGTCAGGTCCACGTGGTCAGGAACAACTCAGGGCCATAGATTGAGCTATAGGTGGGGCAGTCTAATGACAAGCAGCTAGACTTATAACTTCTAGCCTCCTTGTCCAAGATGGAGGAGCCTATGCCAGGAGGATTACGGCATTGATGTCAGCCATCAGGGTTGCGTTCCTTCGGCACCAAATGGATTGAAACAGAGAGAGACTACCTAGACTTGTCCAATAAGAAAATCATTTTCGTTTTCCCACTGCAAAACGTTTTCCATTGTGTGCCCTAATGAACACGATCCAGGTAATCTATCCCCAACGGGGAGAGGGAGGGTAATAGTTATCCTATGGGGAACTTGCTTATAACTTATTTATTGTGGAAAAATGTACTTACTCCGATTGTGATTGTCTCACCTAGCTATTTTAAGATGAATGCACTAACTGTAAGTCGCTGTGGATAAGAGCGTCTGCTAAATGACAAAAAATGTAAATGTATGACCTGTCACCAGGCCACCACAGACAGACCACATTAGAAGTGCCACACATGTCAATATAGACTGAACTATTACACACAAGCTCAGACAGGTTGGGATCAGGGGAGGAGATGACAGCCACTGAGGTCAACAGCGGCCCTGCATTCTAATCAGAGATGGTGATGCACACACATGCAGGCATCGACAGACAAACGCGCGCGCACACACACACACACACACACGTGTACATAAATACAATAGCAGCTATCAATAGAAAGACATTCATGCACTCAAACAAGTATATACACAAGACACACTTCTTTCATTTACACCTACAACCAAGGAGAGACAATAACAAATGACTTAGGACACTGGACATGACAACAGTTGAGGAGACATACGGTGACAGTGTCAGGACAAGAGAGGTCAAGCTCCTGACATTCCCAGCAGGACCTGAATTAGAACAAGGACAGAGCTATCAATAGCCTAATTAATGTGACTTGGTGATTGGAACTTTTCTTGTGGACAGCCACTAACAACTGGCCACATTGGTCTCTGAAGACTATCAAACGCCTATAGGGATGCATAACAAGAAACACCACCAGGGTCGTCTCAGACTAGGACTGCTGTTCTAGGATCAGTTTAGCCTTTTAGGTCATAATGAATACGATTATATGGACAGGAGGGGATCTGATGCCTGATCAGCACTCCTTCTCTGACACGCTTTACGGATACGGGCCCAGAACCCCCGCTTTGATCTCAGATCCACATGAGCTTCCATCAATTCCACTGAAACAGAACATTTGTCTCATCCCGAAGAACATCAATCAAAGCTGTGTCCTTATGGACCCTGGAGAAAGGTAATGCACTAAATAGGGAACAGGGTGCCATTTGGGACGTAACCGTATAATGCCAGGAGATGTCACTCAGGGAGGGAAGACAGACAGACTTATGCAGTTGGATGCTGCCTATTTTTTCCCAACAGGATCTGAATAGCGTTTGTACGTTTGAGTGAGAGCAGTAGGATTGAGAGAGATTACTTCTACCCAGGAGAAGAAGTGAGGTAATTATACACAGAAAGGGGGAGGGAGGGAGGGAGAGAGAGAAGGGAGGGTGAGATGTTCTTTCTGACACTCAACAACACATTGGTAATAAACACAGAGCCCATCAGAAGAGGTTGTTATTAGGCTTGGAAGGAGGAGAGAAGGAGAGAAGGAGAGAAGGAGAAGAAGAGAAACAGGATGCTGCTCTTTACAATTTGCTCTCCACCTCTCCCTTTTGAGTCTTTTCATGCCCTCATCCCTCCTTTCCCTCAGTGCCTTTTTAGAGGATGTAAGCACCCACTGCTGTTGGTTGGCCTCCAATGGGGACATTTCCTTGACCCATTATGGTTGTCATGGGAATATTGGTTGTCAACTCCTCTCGCTCAAGTTGAAGACATTAACGGTAAATGCTAATGTTAATTGTGTTCGGTGCACTGAATGCAGACCTGGGTTGAAAATTTGAAATGTGTTTACTTTGAAATATTTTAGGTGCGCTTGATTTAGCTTACCCTATGGACTGTTTCATTGGTTCCATTATACAAGACAAACTAAATAAAGTGCTTCTAAAGTATTTCAAATAAAACATGCTATTTCAACTCTGGTTTTCACTGAACAAATACCAGTTAGACCAAGCGAAATTGGTCAAATTCAGCAAGACGCTATAGTTTCTATCTATTGTAATGAGTTGTCATGGGATTTATTGCTGTTGATGAGATACTGTATGATTCCATTTCCCCACCAGTGTCTTTGGGGAGTCAACAACAGTGATACCGTGTACCTCTCCTCCTCACATATATTATTATCAGCAATAAAGGCAAAAGAGATATAATTATCCAAAGAGCAATCTGGAGAATAACTGAAGTAACATGACCATGTTTTAAACTCTCAGACAATGACGGATGAGAACAATCACAATGTGAGGAGAACAGCATGTGTGTGTGTGTGCAGCACATTGAGATTGATGGGTTGAAATGTTGATTGCTTGTATCTGTGGGTAACAGAGTTGATGAGCCTGACTGGAGCATCTGACAGTCGAATACATATTCTCCACATTTGGACCAACTCTGAGTCTTTCCCATAAAGTGATTGATTGACGGTTTTGGTGAGACAATGAGATTGACTCACAGAACACACAGACAGAGAGACAGAGAGACAGAGAGACAGAGAGACAGAGAGACAGAGAGAGGGTTGGAAAGCCTCAGATGCATACACAATGACTTAGCTTTCTCCAACTTCTCTCATTAGAATATTGCACTTTCGCTTGCACACACACACACTGTTCTGTGGAAATGGCAATCTCCTGACTAATAAAGCATGTGGAAATTGGAGACATCATAAAGTGCCTGAAATCAGGTAAAATCTGGACACATTATGCATCTAGCATTCTTTTTAATAACAAGTCCTTGACATCATAAACCAGTTTTAAACTCGCTGCAAAAACGGTGTCAAGCCATTGCCCCAGCAACCACAGTTGAGATAGACTAGAAGAGTCCACCCACCAACCCCCCACCCCCACCCCCCTCCATCTTTTCATTCGCTGTCACATGAGTAGTTTGATATCCTATTTCATAAAGGAAAATGTATTATACGAACGACAATCATTGAAATGGTGTCTTTCCTATTGAAAATGTGCCAGACAGCTGCAGCAGCCACTGCCTCTCTCTTGCTCTCTCCCTCTCGTCAATAACAGATTTTTGCATGTTCCTCTTAATAACAGAGTACGCAGATTATATAAGAAATTAATAAAAAAAGATTGATGCAGTGAATTAATTCTGAAAGGACTGCATCTCGCTCTTATGTAACCAAACCAAAACGTAACCCTGCTGGGAGAGTCTGCCTGTTCCTAAACTAATAGAAAAAAGGAGCTGAAACAAGCTGACATAACCACAACAAAACTCTCCCCAAATGTAAATGAATGTTGGACATTAATCAACATTCTGCTCTTAAAGTGGCAGTATACACCGAGTATACCAAACATTACGAACACCTTCCTAATATTGAGTTTGCCCTCAGTACAGGCTCAATTCGTCGGGGCATAGACTCTACAAGCTGTCAAAAGGGTTCCACAGGGATGCTGGCCCATGTTGACTCCAATGCTTCCCACAGTTGTGTCAAGTTGACTGGATGTCCTTTGGGTGGTGGACCATTCTTGATACACACGGGAAACTGTTGAGCGTGAAAAACCCAGCAGCGTTGCAGTTCTTGACACAAACCAGTGTGCCTGGCACCTACTACCATACCACGTTCAAAGGCACTTAAATATTTTGTCTTGCCCATTCACTGAATGGCACACATACACAATCCATGTCTCAATTGTCTTAAGGCTTAAAAATCCTTCTTTAACTGGTGTCCTCTCCTTCACCTACACTGATTGAAGTGGATTTAACAAGTGACATAAGGGATCATAGCTTTCACCTGGATTCACCTGGTCAGTCTACATCATGGTTCTTAATGTTTTGTATACTCAGTGTAGTTTCAACTGCAGTATCTGTGCGATATGTCCACAACAGCACTCACCTACACAATGACCTAGCTCCAGTTGTTAAATGTGCTCAAACAAACTGTACTGCCACCTCAGAGAAGAAAAAAAAAAAATGTGTCACTGTCTGTGAAGCTGGCGGGGTTTAAAGATACAGCAGATACACCTTCCAGTCACAGCTAATGGCTTAAACCCAAAGAGCCAACTGCTCAACATAGTATTATTCACCTCTGCATAACCACCTGCTGACTACATTGACAATGTTTCTCTCTGTAACACAGCCGATACAAAGAGACTGAGGAGAACTACTGCTCTGTATGAGTCTCCTATCTCTGCTTTAACTAAATGAAACTCTACAGAATCCTTCCCAAGACTTCAGGTCAGGAGAACAGGGACCACCGAGCTCCGTGAGCTCTCCAGAGCCAGTCCTGATCCCCAAACCAGGCAGGGACTTAAACAGAACTCTCACGGCCCAGGCAGAGCCTTGATCCTGGGCATGAACCCAGTCCAGCCCAGAGTCAGAGCCCTGACACTGGAGCACTAGAGAGGCAACAGTTATATAATGGAGGGATAAACAGAGGGTCAGGGAGGAAAGAGAAAAGGGGGAAGGGTGATACAGTTGGAGAGAGAGAGATGGCCGTATTCATAAAGTTCCTCAGAGTAGAGAAGGAGTGCTGATCTAGGATATAGGTTTTGCCTTTTAAATCATAATGAAAAATATGTGGACAGGAGCGACCTGACCCTGTGCAGGTTGGCATTTATTAGGATGACTCATGTACTGGATGCAGCTCATTAGCTGGCACAGCCACACAGTAATCAAATCTGACCCTAACCTTTACCACACTGCTAACCGTAATGCCTAACCCTAACCTTAAATTAATACCAAAAATAACATTTTTGTTTTCATGAATATTTTACGATAGCCAATTTTGACTTTGCAGCCGGCCCATCTGGCGGAAATCGCTCAGTTCTAACTCCGGGGCAAGATTCATTACAATAAACGTCAACCTGCCTCTGAGACGCTTTATGAATATGGAATATAGATAGAGACGACCAGAGAGAGTCAGAAAGAGAAAGGGATAAAAGGAGAGAAAGAGTGCAAATGGAGGGAGCGAGAGAGCTAAATGATGGAGAGATATTAAAGATTTCTCTATGCACGTGAGGGAAAAAAGTATTTGATCCCCTGCTGATTTTGTACGTTTGCCCACTGACAAAGAAATGATCAGTCTATAATTTTAATGGTAGGTTATTTGAACAGTGAGAGACAGAATAACAACATAAAAATCCAGAAAAACGCATGTCAAAAATGTTATAAATGTATTTGCATTTTAATTAGGAAATAAGTATTTGACCCCCTCTCAATCAGAAAGATTTCTGGCTCCCAGGTGTCTTTTATACAGGTAACGAGCTGAGATTAGGAGCACACTCTTAAAAGGGAGTGCTACTAATCTCAGCTGTTACCTGTATAAAAGACACCTGTCCACAGAAGCAATCAGATTCCAAACTCTCCACCATGGCCAAGACCAAAGAGCTCTCCAAGGATGTCAGGGACAAGATTGTAGACCTACACAAGGCTGGAATGGGCTACAATACCATCGCCAAGCAGCTTGGTGAGAAGGTGACAACAGTTGGTGCGATTATTCGCAAATGGAAGAAACACAAAAGAACTGTCAATCTCCCTCGGCCTGGGGCTCCATGCAAGATCTCACCTCGTGGAGTTGCAATGATCATGAGAACGGTGAGGAATCAGCCCAGAACTACACGGGAGGCTCTTGTCAATGATCTCAAGACAGCTGGGACCATAGTCACCAAGAAAACAATTGGTAACACACTATGCCGTGAAGGACTGAAATCCTGCAGCCTCCGCAAGGTCCCCCTGCTCAAGAAAGCACATATACATGCCCGTCTGAAGTTCGCCAATGAATATCTGAATGATTCAGAGGAGAACTGGGTGAAAGTGTTGTGGTCAGATGAGACCAAAATGGAGCTCTTTGGCTTCAACTCACCGTGTTTGGAGGAGGAGGAATGCTGCCCATGACCCCAAGAACACCATCTCCACCGTCAAACATGGAGGTGGAAACATTATGCTTTGGGGGTGTTTTTCTGTTAAGGGGACAGGACAACTACACCGCATCAAAGGGATGATGGACGGGGCCATGTACCGTCAAATCTTGGGTGAGAACCTCCTTTCCTCAGCCAGGGCATTGAAAATGGGTCATGGATGGGTATTCCAGCATGACAATGACCCAAAACACACGGCCAAGGCAACAAAGGAGTGGCTCAAGAAGAAGCACATTAAGGTCCTGGAGTGGCCTAGCCAGTCTCCAGACCTTAATCCCATAGAAAATCTGTGGAGGGAGCTGAAGGTTCGAGTTGCCAAACGTCAGCCTCAAAACCTTAATGACTTGGAGAAGATCTGCAAAGAGGAGTGGGACAAAATCCCTCCTGAGATGTGTGCAAACCTGGTGGCCAACTACAAGAAACGTCTGACCTCTGTGATTGCCAACAAGGGTTTTGCCACCAAGTACTAAGTCATGTTTTGCAGAGGGGTCAAATACTTATTTCCCTCATTAAAATGAAAATCAATTTATAACATTTTTGACATGCGTTTTTCTGGATTCTTTTGTTGTTATTCTGTCTCTCACTGTTCAAATAAACCTACCATTAAAATGATAGACTGATCATGTCTTTGTCAGTGGGCAAACGTACAAAATCAGCAGGGGATCAAATACTTTTCCCCCCCTCACTGTATTATTATTATTTTTGTTATGTTTTTACATACTGGGAACCAGAGTCGTTCAAGGAAATTCGGGACATGGGTGACTAGTTAACGTTAGCTTGGCTCTCTCTGTGTGTTCGTGCCGTGGGAGGAGGGGTTTTTTCGTTGGCAGAAAGCAATGGCTAGCTAGTATGCTAACTATTCTAGCTAACTAACTGGCTGAATAAGTTGATGACGGACTCGCTCAAGCTGTCGGGACTAACCCACAACGTTAGACACGGACACGAATGATCTGCTTGGCGTGTTGACACACTGGTGGTTTGTTGTGGCCGAGTATTGGTGGTAAACTGTGTTGTTGGGAGGCTGGCATGCTAGTTGGCTGTGGCGTCATAGGAGTCGGTGCCCTGGACGGTTTTCACGGAAGAATACTGTACCATGTTAGCTAGCTCAATAAACTAAGTTAGTCTATTCCTAGAAAACATTGAACCGCTGTAGTTTACAACAATTATAGTTTCTGAGGTGGAAGTTGGGAGAGTTATATTTGAGTGTTTCAGTGAAACGTAAGTGAGGGAGGCCCCGCTCTCTCGCTTTCCCAGATGTTTAGTTCATTTCATTCCGATCTCCTTTGCATTATTGTAGCCATTTTCTGTAGCCTGTTAACTATGCGTCTGTCTATCCCTGTTCCCTCCTCTCCGCACAGGCTATACAAACGCCTCACACCGCATGGCTGCTGTCACTCTAACCTGGTGGTCTCTGCGCGCACGACCCACGTGGAGTTCCAGGTCTCCGGCAGCCTCTGGAACTGCCGTTCTGCGGCTAACAAGGCAGAGTTCATCTCAGCCTATGCTACCCTCCAGTCTCTCGACTTCTATGCGCTGACGGAAACATGGATTACCACTGAAACACCGCTACTCCTACTGCTATAGAATGGCGCCGGAGAAGATGGCTGCCGTTTTACAGCCCTCTAACCAATTGTATTATTATGTTTGTTTTTCTGCGTTATTTGTAATTTATTTTGTACATAATGTTTCTGCCATCGTCTATTATAACCAAAAAGAGCTTCTGGATATCAAGACAGCGATTACTCACCTCGTATTGGACGGCTGACTCCGGTAAGACAAGGGTTGGCGGTCTGTGTATATTTGTAAACAACAGCTGGTGCACAAAATCAAATACTAAGGAAGTCTCAAGGTTTTGCTCGCCTGAGGTAGAGTATCTCATGCTAAGCTGTAGACCACACTATTTACCAAGAGAGTTTTCATCTATATTTTTCGTAGCTGTCTATTTACCACCACAAACCGATGCTGGCACTAAGACTGCACTCAATGAGTTGTTTGTGTAAGGCCATAAGCAAACAGGAAAACGCTCATCCAGAGGCAGCACTCCTAGTGGCCGGGACTTTAATGCAGGGAAACTTAAATCCGTTCTACCTAATTTCTACCAGCATGTTAAATGTGCAACCAGAGGAAAAAAACCTCTAGACCACCTTTACTCCACACACAGAGACGCATACAAAGCTCTCCCTCTCCCTCCATTTGGCAAATCTGACCATAACTATATCCTCCTGATTCCTGCTTATAAGCAAAAACTAAAGCAGGATGCACCAGTGACTCGGTTAATAAAAAAGTGGTCAGATGACGCAGATGCTAAGCTACAGGACTGTTTTGCTAGCACAGACTGGAACATGTTCCGGGATTCTTCAGATAGCATTGAGGAGTACACCACATCAGTCACTGGCTTCATCAATAAGTGCATCGATGATGTCGTCCCCACAGTGACCATACGTACATACCCCAACCAGAAGCCATGGATTACAGGAAACATCCGCACTGAGCTAAAGGGTAGAGCTGCCGCTTTCAAGGAGCGGGACTCTAACCTGGACGCTTATAAGAAATCCCGCTATGCCCTCCGACAAACCATCAAACAGGCAAAAAGTCAATACAGGACTAAGATTGAATCGTACTACACCGGCTCTGACGCTCGTCGGATGTGGCAGGGCTTGAAAACTATTACAGACTACAAGGGGAAGCACAGCCGCCAGCTTCCCAGTGACACAAGCCTACCAGACGAGCTAAACCACTTCTATGCTCGCTTCGAGGCAAGCAACACTGAAGCATGTATGAGAGCACCAGCTGTTCCGGATGACTATGTGATCACGCTCTCCGTAGCCGATGTGAGTAAGACTTTTAAGCAGGTCAACATTCACAAGGCCGCAGGGCCAGACGGATTACCAGGACGTGTACTCCGAGCATGTGCTGACCAACTGGCAAGTGTCTTCACTGACATTTTCAACATGTCCCTGACTGAGTCTGTAATACCAACATGTTTCAAGCAGACCATCATAGTCCCCGTGCCCAAGGAAACTAAGATAACCTGCCTAAATGACTACCGACCCGTAGCACTGACGTCTGTAGCCATGAAGTGCTTTGAAAGGCTGGTCATGGCTCACATCAACACCATTATCCCAGAAACCCTAGACCCACTCCAATTTGCATACCGCTCCAACAGATCCACAGATGATGCAATCTCTATTGCACTCAACACTACCCTTTCCCACCTGGACAAGAGGAACACCTACGTGAGAATGCTATTCATTGACTACAGCTCAGCATTCAACACCATAGTGCCGTCAAAGCTCATCACTAAGCTAAGGATCCTGGGACTAAACACCTCCCTCTGCAACTGGATCCTGGACTTCCTGACGGGCCGCCCCCAGGTGGTAAGGGTAGGTAACAACACATATGCCACACTGATCCTCAACACGGGGGCCCCTCAGGGGTGCGTGCTCAGTCCCCTCCTGTACTCCCTGTTCACCCATGACTGCATGGCCAGGCACGACTCCAACACCATCATTAAGTTTGCC
The DNA here is from genome assembly GCF_020615455.1 of Coregonus clupeaformis. Classification (NCBI taxonomy): domain Eukaryota; kingdom Metazoa; phylum Chordata; class Actinopteri; order Salmoniformes; family Salmonidae; genus Coregonus; species Coregonus clupeaformis. The sequence goes on along the minus strand of NC_059226.1, from coordinate 20,971,677 downwards.
GACGACACAACAGTGGTAGGCCTGATCACAGACAACGATGAGACAGCCTATAGGGAGGAGGTCAGAGACCTGGCTGTGTGGTGCCAGGATAACAACCTCTCCCTCAACGTGACCAAGACAAAGGAGATGATTGTGGACTACAGGAAAAAAAGAGGATTGAGCACGCCCCCATTCTCATCGATGGGGCTGTAGTGGAACAGGTTGAGAGCTTCAAGTTCCTTGGTGTCCACATCACCAACGAACTATCATGGTCCAAACACATCAAGACAGTCGTGAAGAAGGCACGACAAAGCCTATTCCCCCTCAGGAGACTGAAAAGATTCGGCATCGGTCCTCAGATCCTCAAAAAATTCTACAGCTGCACCATCGAGAGCATCCTGACTGGTTGCATCACCGCCTGGGTATGGCAACTGCTTGGCCTCCGACCGCAAGGCACTACAGAGGGTAGTGCGTACGGTCCAGTACATCACTGGGGACAAGCTTCCTGCCATCCAGGACCTCTATACCAGGCGGTGTCAGAGGAAGGCCCTCAAAATTGTCAAAGACTCCAGCCACCCTAGTCATACACTGTTCTCTCTGCTACCGCACGGCAAGCGGTACCGGAGTGGCAAGTCTAGGTCCAAAAGACTTCTCAACAGCTTCTACCCCCAAGCCATAAGACTCCTGAACAGCTAATCATGGCTACCCGGACTATTTGCACTGCCCCCCCACCCCATCTTTTTACGCTGCTGCTACTCTGTTAATTATTTATGCATAGTCACTTTAACTCTACCCACATGTACATATTACTTCAACTACCTCAACTAGCCGGTGCCCTCGCACATTGACTCTGCACCGGTACCCCCCTGTATATATAGCCTCCCTACTGTTATTTTATTTTACTTCTGCTCTTTTTTCTCAACACTTTTTTGTTGTTGTTTTATTTTACTTTTTTATTTAAAATAAATGCACTGTTGGTTAAGGGCTGTAAGTAAGCATTTCACTGTAATGTCTGCAACTGTTGTATTCGGCGCATGTGGCCAATAACATTTGATTTGATTTGATTTGCTCTCTCCTCGTCTGACCATGTGTTCTCGCATACCCCGAGAGCATCTGGTCAGCGGGGTGGTGGCACAGGAATCCTCATCTCTCCCAAGTGGACATTCTCTCTTTTTCCCCTGACCCATCTGTCTATCTCCTCATTTGAATTCCATGCTGTCACAGTCACTAGCCCATTCAAGCTTAACATCCTTATCATTTATCGCCCTCCAGGTTCCCTTGGAGAGTTCATCAATGAGCTTGACGCCTTGATAAGTTCCTTTCCTGAGGATGGCTCACCCCTCACAGTTCTGGGTGACTTTAACCTCCCTACGTCTACCTTTGATTCATTTCTCTCTGCCTCCTCCTTTCCACTCCTCTCCTCTTTTGACCTCACCCTCTCACTGTCCCCCCCTACTCACAAGGCAGGCAATACGCTTGACCTCATCTTTACTAGATGCTGTTCTTCTACTAATCTCACTGCAACTCCCCTCCATGTCTCCGACCACTACTTTGTATCCTTTTCTCTCTCGCTCTCCTCCAACACTACTCACTCTGCCCCTACTCAGATGGTAATGCGCCGTCGCAACCTTCGCTCCCTCTCTCCCGCTACTCTCTCCTCTTCCATCCTATCATCTCTTCCCTCTGCTCAATCCTTCTCCCTCCAATCTCCTGATTCTGCCTCCTCAACCCTCCTCTCCTCCCTTTCTGCATCCTTTGACTTTCTATGTCCCCTATCCTCCCGGCCGGCTCGGTCCTCCCCTCCTGCTCTGTGGCTTGACGACTCATTGCGAGCTCACAGAACAGGGCTCCGGGCAGCCAAGCGGAAATGGAGGAAAACTAGACTCCCTGCGGACCTGGCATCTTTTCACTCCCCCTCTCTACATGTTTTTCCTCTGTTTCTGCTGCTAAAGCCACTTTCTACCACTCTAAATTCCAAGCATCTGCCTCTAACCCTAGAAATCTCTTTGCCACCTTCTCCTCCCTGCTGAATCCTCCCCCCCTCCCACCTCTCTGTGGATGACTTCGTCAACCATTTTGAAAAGAAGGTTGACGACATCCGATCCTCGTTTGTTAAGTCAAATGACACTGCTGGTCCTGCTCACACTGCCCAACCCTATGCTTTGACTTCTTTCTCCCCTCTCTCTCTCCAGATGAAATCTTGCGACTTGTGATGGCCGGCCGCCCAACAACCTGCCCGCTTGACCCGATCCCCTCCTCTCTTCTCCAGACCATTTCTGGAGACCTTCTCCCTTACCTCACCTCGCTCATCAACTCATCCTTGACCGCTGGCTATGTCCCTTCCGTCTTCAAGAGAGCGAGAGTTGCACCCCTTCTCAAAAAACCTACACTCGATCCCACCGATGTCAACAACTACAGACCAGTATCCCTTCTTTCTTTTCTCTCCAAAACTTTGAGCGTGCCGTTTTTAGCCAACTCTCTTGCTATCTCTCTCAGAATGACCTTCTTGATCCAAACCAGTCAGGTTTCAAGACTGGTCATTCAACTGAGACTGCTCTTCTCTGTGTCACGGAGGCTCTCCGCACTGCTAAAGCTAACTCTCTCTCCTCTGCTCTTGTCCTTCTAGACATGTCTGCTGCCTTTGATACTGTGAACCATCAGATCCTCCTCTCCATCCTCTCCGAGTTGGGCATCTCCGGCGCGGCTCACTCTTGGATTGCGTCCTACCTGACAGGTCGCTACTACCAAGTGGCGTGGCGAGAATCTGTCTCCGCACCACGTGCTCTCACCACTGGTGTCCCCAAGTGCTCAGTTCTAGGCCCTCTCCTATTCTTGCTATACACCAAGTCACTTGGCTCTGTCATATCCTCACATGGCCTCTCCTATCATTGCTACGCAGACGACACAACTAATCTTCTCCTTTCCCCCTTCTGATAACCAGGTGGCGAATTGCATCTCTGCATGTCTGGCAGACATATCAGTGTGGATGATGGATCACCTCCTCAAGCTGAACCTCGGCAAGACGGAGCTGTTCTTCCTCCCGGGGAAGGACTGCCCATTCCATGATCTCGCCATCACGGTTGACAACTCCGTTGTGTCCTACTCCCAGAGTGCAAAGAGCCTTGGTATGACCCTGGACAACACCCTGTCTTTCTCCGCTAACATCAAGGCGGTGACCCGATCCTGTAGGTTCATGCTCTACAACATTCGGAGAGTTCGACCCTGCCTTACACAGGAAGCGGCACAGGTCCTAATCCAGGCACTTGTCATCTCCCGTCTGGATTACGGCAACTCGCAGTTGGCTGGGCTCCCTGCCTGTGCCATTAAACCCCTACAACTCATCCAGAATGCCGCAGCCCGTCTGGTGTTCAACCTTCCCAAGTTCTCTCACGGCAACTCGCAGTTGGCTGGGCTCCCTGCCTGTGCCATTAAACCCCTACAACTCATCCAGAATGCCGCAGCCCGTCTGGTGTTCAACCTTCCCAAGTTCTCTCACGTCACCCCGCTCCTCCGCACACTCCACTGGCTTCCAGTTGAGGCTTGCATCTGCTACAAGACCATGGTGCTTGCCTACGGAGCTGTGAGGGGAACGGCACCTCCCTACCTTCAGGCTCTGATCAGTCCCTACACCCAAACGAGGGCATTGCGTTCCTCCACCTCTGGCCTGCTGGCCTCCCTACCTCTGCGGAAGCACAGTTCCCGCTCAGCCCAGTCAAAACTGTTCGCTGCTCTGGCACCCCAATGGTAGAACAAGCTCCCTCACGACGCCAGGACAGCAGAGTCACTCACCACCTTCCGGAGACACTTGAAACCCCACCTCTTTAAGGAATACCTGGGATAGGATAAAGTCATCCTTCTACCCCCCCTTACCCCACCCCCCAACATTTTTTTTTACAAATAATTGTAAAGTGGTTATCCCACTGGCTATAAGGTGAATGCACCAATTTGTAAGTTGCTCTGGATACGAGCGTCTGCTAAATGACGTAAATGTAAATGTTCTCTTTGACCTGCTCTGTTGGATCTTAAGAATGTCACTGTACCTTGCTATTACATCTGCGACCCTGTGCATGTGACTAATAAACTGTAATCTAATCCTTAACCCAGGTGATTGACAGCAGGAAGACCATAGCAGCAGTATAATCTAGGCAGGGGGCTTCACTGTACACTAATGTAGTGAATAAACATTCTAATGTTGTGACTAAACATTCTAATGCAGTGACTAAACATTCTAATGTAGTAACTGAACATTCTGATGTAGTAACTGATCATTCTAATGTAGTAACTGATCATTCTACGTTCCAAGGTTACCGTTCTGTCTAGGGTTGGGTTTAATTCAAACAATTTAGGAAGAATACTGAATTGCAATGTAACTAACTCAACCTGGATTCTGTCTTTGACTACTCTCATCTGCCCCCTCTAATCAATGGTAAAGAGCAACATGTTCCTGTTATAGCCTGATCTATAAATGAGAGAACAAGCTGTGGCTTTAACAAGAACATGACAAAAAATCTAACAAGAGGGAAGAAAACACACAGAGCATCGTTCCTTCACTTTGAAGTGGAAATAGCATCAAATCCTATTGCCTGGTTCTCCACCACCTAATAGAATCACAATGGGCTTGACTAAAAACACACACAAAAAAAAAAAACTCAAGTGATTTAAATTTAAGAAATATGTTCCCAAGTATTCCTAGGTGTAATAGAGGGAGATGACATGATCGTATATAAGGTTTGAAATGATTATGTTTTAGTCAAATATAATATCTTTTTGGGCTTCTTGCGGTCAATTTGCAGTCTACAAATTATTTGTAATTATGTTCCGGCCCCCCGACCATCCGCTCATGAAAAAAAATAAAAAAAAGTATGCGGCTGAATCTAGTAGATGATCCCTGCTCTAGAGGAACTGTTGTACTGTAACAAGAGGCCATGCTGAGGGGAGGCAGGGAGAACCTTGAGGGCAATAATTACAAACAACGGCATTGAAATGTAATTTATTTAATAGGATTAAATGGAATTGTCCATTCTAGAGGAATTGTATTTCTATGGTGTAACTCACAAAGGTTTTACAAGCTGGATGAGATCCTGTAGAGGAACGGTTTAACAAGAGGCCATTCAGAGGAGAGCCAGGGAGAAACTTGAGGGTGAAAATATAAATCATTCAGGTCTCACAGCGCAGCAACACAATTAAATAATCAATCAATATGACATGAGCAGACGAGGCAGTAAGCCCCACGGGGGGCCAGCATGAAAAATAAAATAATGTATGCACTCACTAACTGTAAGTCACTCTGGATAAGAGCGTCTGCTAAATGACTAAAATGTAAATGTTATGAGTTCAGAGCCGCTGTGGCTTGCCAGATAACGCTAGGGCATCAGGGTGACTACTCTAAAGGAAAGGCTTTAAGGGCTATAGCTTGCACTAGCCTTGAGTCTATAGAGTCTGCAGTTAAACAGAAACAAGATTAACAAAAGCAGCGCAGTAGTATGACGTCAAGAAGCAATACATAAATACAATGAAGGAGAAACCAACCACACACGCAAATGCAGGCACACATACACACACACCACAGGAGGTTGGTGGCACCTTAATTGGGGAGGACAGGCTCGTGGTAATGGCTGGAGCGGAATGGTATCAAATACTTCAAACACATGGTTTCCATGTGTTTAATGCCTTTCCATTTGCCCCGTTCCGGACATTATTATGAGCCGTCCACCCCTCAGCAGCCTCCACTGGTACACACAAACACTCCCCCCAGACACATTGGAAATTAAATTTCAGAACCCAGACTCATTCCTAGATGCATTTCTTTCTGCCCATGGGGTGCTGGGAATCTGGCGCAGGAGAGGAGACGCCCGTCAGCAGGGGAAGGTTCCTAAATGAAAGCATGTCAAACTAATTTAAGAATCAATGTGTCTTCTAGAGAGACTGGTATCCACAGAGGAAACACTTCCAGCCGGAGGGCTTAAAGACACAGGAAAAGATCTGTTCTGGAAAAAAATCTATTAAAAAGTTCAGCCAGGAATGGCCCCATTTTAAGTACAGATATGAGGTATGAGGGACATCGATTGAATGTTACTCTTTTCATAGAAAACGTGTGTGTGTGTACTTGTGTGTGTGTCCATGTATTATCCATCCCCACTCACCCTGAAGTCGATACCCACAGTAGAGATGAAGCTTCCTGCCAGGAAGGCTCCGTCTTTGAAGCGCACCAACAGACAGGTCTTCCCCACCCCGGAGTCTCCCACCAGCATCACCTACAGCACAGCAAGAGGGACAAACTGAATGAAGGTGTTTTTTTTTACACACACATCCCAAAAGAATGATGGAAGCTGCACAAAGGAAGGTCAAACAGTGAGTGAACATTCTCTTTGTCTCAATGTAAAGGGACAAACTGAACATGACAGGTTCCAGCGCACATCCCCAGAGACACAAAACAGTCCAATAGTCTTTCAACACAACCCCCCCACTCTCCTCCCTCATACCATCCCTGGTCCCAACATATTGGATTGTTCCAGCCACGTTGTTCCAGACATGTTTTTCTAGACACATTGTTAAAGAAACATTGTTCCAAACACATTGTTCTAGACATGTTGTTCCAGCCATGTTTCCATCCCCAGACTCCTGTACACCAGTGGTTCTCAAAAACGTTTTTTGTTTGCTCCAATCACATTTTACTCTGCCTGAAGTACCCCCCTCATCTGCAACTGAGTACCAACTGTGGATAGGACAGGTACCCCATGGGGTACTACAGGTTAAGAATCACTGCTGTGCACAATGGCTATGTCCACTACAGGAGATATCAGACCTCTAACCAGACAACCATTATAACTCCATTCACTTAAGAGACAGACCCAAAGTCAATAACACAGCTAGACATCAGGAACACAAGTGGCCATAAGGAAGTCACCTAGACATTATTGCACATCTGGCCATTTGTTTTGTTTAGAATTACTATCAGATTCATTCATTAAAACCTTGATTAAAGCGCTCTGTCTCGACATCTTGGTATCTGGCCAGTAGGGATGAGAGCGTGACTGGGCATCTGGACATTAGGTTGTCCTCTTAATTTTGGCCAGATAGCAATGCTGAATTCTGTGCCTGTGTCTGTCTGCATGTGCGAGGGTCCTGCTGCACACATTACTCTCTTTCCGGCGTTATAGGGTTGATGTGGTTAGTGTTATCAGGTTAGCTGGGGGACCACAGGGCCCCGGGGCCTCAGTCTGAAGGATTATCATGTCATCCCAGGAGGGGAGGATGATGGAGGGAGAGATGCAGTAGAGATCCAGCCAGGTCAGGTCGATAAAATCTCAGCGGCATCTTCATTCCTCTCATCTTCTCTCCTGTTCCCACATCCTCTCTTATCCTTATCTACCCCTCTTCTCTCCTCCCCCCTCATCCTCTCTTATCCTTATCTACCCCTCTTCTCTCCTCCCCCCTCATCCTCTCTTATCCTTATCTACCCCTCTTCTCTCCTCCCCCCTCATCCTCTCTTATCCTTATCTACCCCTCTCTCTCCTCCCCCCTCATCCTCTCTTATCCTTATCTACCCCTCTTCTCTCCTCCCCCCTCATCCTCTCTTATCCACTGTATTTTACTCTGTCTTAAAACAGCAGTTTTTAACCTCTTAAGGATCGGACCCCTTTTTTCAATTTCTGCCTAAAATGACATACCCAAATCTAACTGCCTGTAGCTCAGGACCTGAAGCAAGGATATGCATATTCTTGATACCATTTGAAAGGAAACTATTTGAAGTTTGTGGAAATGCAAAATTAATGTAGGAGAATATCACATTAGATCTGGTAAAAGATAATACAAACATGGGTTTTCTATTTATTTATTTTTTCATCATCTTTGAAATGCAAGAAAAAGCAGTTTAGGGGCAATTAATTTAAGCCACTAGATGGCAGCAGTTTGTGTGCAAAGTTTCAGATTGATCCAGTGAAGCATTGCAATACTGGACTATTTTGTATCAAGTCTGCCGAATTGGTCAATTGATACATTTTCAAATACATAACTATAGAGAACATACAAAAATGATATGGTAATACAAAATGTATGTTTACACACTCCCAGGAATGTCATTAATGATGGATCATTAGCTTATACACTAACTTTCACACATCTAGATGGCCGGGCGGGGTGGGTGTGGAGCCAGAGACAGCAGGGGTTCAAACTGTAGAACCCAGTTCCTACATTTGAATATAAAAATTGATTTTATCAAACAAAACTATGCTACATTTTACCTCTGGGACCCTCAGGATGACAAAATCAGAGCAAGATTATTGAATGTAAGTACATTATTTACATTCAGAGGTGAAAGTATCAAACCATACGTTTTTTTTTTGTTGTGCACTCTCCTCAAACAACAGCATGGTATTTTTTCACTGTAATAGCTACTGTAAATTGGACAGTGCAGTTAGATTAACAAGAATTTAAGCTTTCTCCCATATAAAAACATGTCTATGTCCTGGAAAGTTTGCTGTTACTTACAGTCATGCTAATCACATTAGTGCATGTTAGCTCAACCGTCCCGTATACGGGACACTGATCCCTTAGAGGTTAACAGACCCAGGCAGAGTGAATAGAGCAGGAAGTGAAGTACCCTGTTTTTCCTCTGTTAAATCATCTCCCAGACTATCTGCTGCTCCACAGAGTGTGCGGTGAGTGACATATCAAATGAAATTTTATTTGTCACATGCGCCAAATAGAACAGTGAAATGCTTACTTACAAGCCCTTAACCAACAACGTAGTTAAGAAAGAATACCATTTTTTTAATATATATATATATATATATATATATATATATATATATATATATATATATATATATATATATATATATATATATATACATACAGTGGGGAGAACAAGTATTTGATACACTGCTGATTTTGCAGGTTTTCCTACTTACAAAGCATGTAGAGGTCTGTCATTTTTATCATATGTACACTTTTAGACGGAATCTAAAACAAAAATCTAGAAAATCACATTGTATGATTTTTAAGTAATTAATTTGCATTTTATTGCATGACATAAGTATTTGATACATCAGAAAAGCAGAACTTAATATTTGGTACAGAAACCTTTGCTTGCAATTACAGAGATCATACGTTTCCTGTAGGTCTTGACCAGGTTTGCACACACTGCAGCAGGGATTTTGGCCCACTCCTCCATACAGACCTTCTCCAGATCCTTCAGGTTTCGGGGCTGTCGCTGGCAATACGGACTTTCGGCTCCCTCCAAAGATTTTCTATTGGGTTCAGGTCTGGAGACTGGCTAGGCCACTCCAGGACCTTGAGATGCTTCTTACGGAGCCACTCCTTAGTTGCCCTGGCTGTGTGTTTCGGGTCGTTGTCATGCTGGAAGACCCAGCCACGACCCATCTTCAATGCTCTTACTGAGGGAAGGAGGTTGTTGGCCAAGATCTCGAGATACATGGCCCCATCCATCCTCCCCTCAATACGGTGCAGTCGTCCTGTCCCCTTTGCAGAAAAGCATCCCCAAAGAATGATGTTTCCACCTCCATGCTTCACGGTTGGGAGGGTGTTCTTGGGGTTGTACTCATCCTTCTTCTTCCTCCAAACACGGCGAGTGGAGTTTAGACCAAAAAGCTCAATTTTTGCCTCATCAGACCACATGACCTTCTCCCATTCCTCCTCTGGATCATCCAGATGGTCATTGGCAAACTTCAGATGGGCCTGGACATGCGCTGGCTTGAGCAGAGGGACCTTGCGTGTGCTGCAGGATTTTAATCCATGACGGCGTAGTGCGTTACGGCCGCGACCGGGAGACCCATGGGGCGGCGCACAATTGGCCCAGCGTCGTCCAGGGTAGGGGAGGGAATGGCCGGCAGGGATGTAGCTCAGTTGATAGAGCATGGCGTTTGCAACGCCAGGGTTGTGGGTTTGATTCCCATGGGGGGCCAGTATGAAAAATACAAAAAATAATGTATGCACTCACTAACTGTAAGTCGCTCTGGATAAGAGCGTCTGCTAAATGACTAAAATGTAAATGTAATGGTTTTCTTTGAGACTGTGGTCCCAGCTCTCTTCAGGTCATTGACCAGGTCCTGCCGTGTAGTTCTGGGCTGATCCCTCACCTTCCTCATGATCATTGATGCCCCACGAGGTGAGATCTTGCATGGAGCCCCAGACCGAGGGTGATTGACCGTCATCTTGAACTTCTTCCATTTTCTAATAATTGCGCCAACAGTTGTTGCCTTCTCACCAAGCTGCTTGCCTATTGTCCTGTAGCCCATCCCAGCCTTGTGCAGGTCTACAATTTTATCCCTGATGTCCTTACACAGCTCTCTGGTCTTGGCCATTGTGGAGAGGTTGGAGTCTGTTTGATTGAGTGTGTGGACAGGTGTCTTTTATACAGGTAACGAGTTCAAACAGGTGCAGTTAATACAGGTAATGAGTGGAGAACAGGAGGGCTTCTTAAAGAAAAACTAACAGGTCTTTGAGAGCCGGAATTCTTACTGGTTCGTAGGTGGTCAAATACTTATGTCATGCAATAAAATGCAAATTACTTACTTAAAAATCATACAATGTGATTTTCTGGATTTTTGATTTCTTTTTTTTTAGATTCCGTCTCTCACAGTTGAAGTGTACCTATGATAAAAATTACAGACCTCTACATGCTTTGTAAGTAGGAAAAGCTGCAAAATCGGCAGTGTATCAAATACTTGTTCTCCCCACTGAAATTAAATAGAGAAATTCCTTCAAAATATCAATAAAATCAAGTATGAGGATTTGAGAAAGTCACCTACAAACCCCAAAGTTCTGTCTCTTATTAATTTATAAGTAACTGTTGTAAGTATCTACTGTTTTCTTACAAAAGTTTAAATTGCTTCTGTAGACTTGAAATCTCTATTAAACGAACCTGTCCCAGCCCTCACCCATCGCCTCAAAGCACACAGTCGAAAGAGCGAAAAAGATAAAAAAAACAACAGGAACAAACTCGAAAGCGGCCGAAAACTGAAATGCAGCAGGAAAAAAGTGTTTAGAGGAAATCAAAATGGAAGACATACAAGACCACTGATAATCTCCCTCGATCTGGGGGCTCCATGCAAGATCTCACCCCGTGGGGTCAAAATGATCACAAGAACGGTGAGCAAAAATCCCAGAACCACACGGGGGGACCTAGTGAATGACCTGCTGAGAGCTGGGACCAAAGTAACAAAGCCAACCATCAGTAACACACTACGCCGCCAGGGACTCAAATCCTGCAGTGCGAGACGTGTCCCCCTGCTTAAGCCAGTACATGTCCAGGCCCGTCTGAAGTGCATTTGGATGATCCAGAAGAGGATTGGGAGAATGTCATATGGTCAGATGAAACCAAAATATAACTTTTTGGTAAAAACTCAACTCGTCATGTTTGGAGGACAAAGAATGCTGAGTTGCATCCAAAGAACACCATACCTACTGTGAAGCATGGGGTTGGAAACATCATGCTTTGGGGCTGTTTTTCTGCAAAGGGACCAGGACGACTGATCCGTGTAAAGGAAAGAATGAATGGGGCCATGTATCGTGAGATTTTGAGTGAAACCCTCCTTCCATCAGCAAGGGCATTGAAGATGAAACGTGGCTGGGTCTTTCAGCATGACAATGATCCCAAACACACCGCCCGGGCAACGAAGGAGTGGCTTCGTAAGAAGCATTTCAAGGTCCTGGAGTGGCCTAGCCAGTCTCCAGATCTCAACCCCATAGAAAATCTTTGGAGGGAGTTGAAAGTCTGTGTTGCCCAGCGACAGCCCCAAAACATCACTGCTCTAGAGGAGATCTGCATGGAGGAATGGGCCAAAATACCAGCAACAGTGTGTGAAAACCTTGTGAAGACTTACAGAAAACGTTTGACCTGTGTCATTGCCAACAAAGGGTATATAACAAAGTATTGAGAAACTTTTGTTATTGACCAAATACTTATTTTCCACCATCATATGCCAATAAATTCATTAAAAAATCCTACAATGTGATTTTCTGGAATTTTTTTCTAATTTTGTCTGTCATAGTTGACGTGTACCTATGATGAAAATTACAGGCCTCTCTCATCTTTTTAAGTGGGAGAACTTGCACAATTGGTGGCTGACTAAATACTTTTTTTCCCCACTGTATATGTGTATATATATATATATATATATACATACATACATATACACACATATACATACACACACACACACATACAATATAAAATAAAAGTACCAAATAATTAAAGTGCAGCAGTAAAAATAATAATAGCGAGGATATATACAGGGGGTACCGGAAACAAGTCAATGTGCGGGGGCACCGGTTAGTCGAGGTAATATGTATATGTAGGTAAAGTTATTAAAGTGACTACGCATAGATAATAAACAGGGGGGGGCTTCAGATGTTCAGAAGTCTTATGGATTGGGGGTAGAAGCTGTTTAGAAGCCTCTTGGACCTAGACTTGGCGCCCAGGTACCGCTTGCCGTGCGGTAGCAGAGAGAACAGTCTATGACTAGGGTGGATGGAGTCTGACAATTTTTAGGGCCTTTCTCTGACACCACCTGGTATAGAGGTCCTGGATGGCAGGAAGCTTGGCCCCAGTGATGTACTGGGCCGTACGCACTACCCCCTGTAGTGCCTTGCGGTTGGAGGCCGAGCAGTTGCCATACCCAAGCAGTGATGCAACCAGTCAGGATGCTCTTGATGGAACAGCTGTAGAACCTTTTGAGGATCTGCGGATCCATGCAAAATCTTTTCAGTCTCCTGAGGGGGAATAGGTTTTGTCATTCCCTCTTCACGACTGTCTTGGTGTGCTTGGACCATGTTAGTTTGTTGGTGATGTGGACACCAAGGAACTTGAAGCTCTCAACCTGCTCCACTACTGCCCCGTCGATGAGAATGGGGGCGTGCTCGGTCCTCTTCTTTTTCCTGTAGTCCACAATCATCTCCTTTGTCTTGATCACGTTGAGGGAGAGGCCAGGTCTCTGACCTCCTCCCTATTGGCTGTCTCGTCATTGATCAGGCCTACCCCTGTTGTGTCGTCGGTAAACTTAATGATGGTGTTGGAGTCGTGCCTGGCCATGCAGTCATGGGTGAACAGGGAGTACAGGAGGGGACTGAGCACGCACCCGAGGGGCCCCCGTGTTGAGGATCAGCGTGGCGGATGTGTTGTTACCTACCCTTACCACCTGGGGGCGGCCCATCAGGAAGTCCAGGATCCAGTTGCAGAGGGAGGTGTTTAGTCCCAGGGTCCTTAGCTTAGTGATGAGCTTTGAGGGCACTATGGTGTTGAACGCTGAGCTGTAGTCAATGAATAGCATTCTCACATAGGGGTTCCTTTTATCCAGGTGGGAAAGGGCAGTGTTGAGTGCAATAGAGATTGCATCATCTGTGGATGTGTTGGGGCGGTATGCAAATTGGAGTGGGTCTAGGGTTTCTGGGATAATGGTGTTAATGTGAGCCATGACCAGCCTTTCAAAGCACTTCATGGCTACAGACGTGAGTGCTACGGGTCGGTAGTCATTTAGGCAGGTTACCTTAGTGTTCTTGTGCACAGGGACTTTGGTGGTCTGCTTGTAACATGTTGGTATTACAGACTCAGACAGGGAGAGGTTGAAAATGTCAGTGAAGACACTTGCCAGTTGGTCAGCGCATGCTCGGAGTACACATCCTGGTAATCCTTGTGAATGTTGACCAGCTTAAAAGTCTTACTCACATCGGCTACGAAGAGCGTGATCAGTAAAAATTTGCATTCAAATTGCCATTGATAAAATGCAATTGTGCTTGTTGTCTGTAGCTTATGCCTGCCCATACCATAACCCCACTGCCACCACGGGGCACTCTGTTGACAACATTGACATCAGCAAACCACCCGCCCACACACAGAGTTTGCGGTTGTGAGGCCGGTTGGACGTACTGCCAAATTCTCTAAAACGGAGGTGGCTTATGGTATAGAAATGAACAATAAATTCTCTGGCAACAGCTCTGATGGACATTCCTGCAGTCGGCATGCCAATTGCGCACTCCCTCAAAACTTGAGACATCTGTGGCATTGTGTAATGATCATGCTGTTTAATCAGCTTATTGATATGCCACAACAGTCAGGTGGATGGATTATCTTGGCAAAGGCAAATGCTCACTAAAAGGGATGTAAAACAATTTGTTAACAAAATTTGAGATAAATAAGCTTTTTGTGCATATGGAAAATTTCAGGGATCTTATATTTCAGCTCATTAAACATATATTTTCGTTCAGTATATCCTCACTCGTATTGGAGCAACAGGAGTGTATCAGAGAAATAGGCTACCATTCAGACAGCCTAACTAACAGTGACTCATCAACAGGATGGTGATTGGGAAGAAAGCTGTCAATCAATCAGTTAAACGCTCATCAAAACACAACAACCTGTTCTTTAAAAACCATGTTGGTTCATCCTAACAACCACCACTTCCCTTTGTTTAATCAGTTGGCTCGTCCTAAAATACATATTTCTATGGAAAAAGATATGCTACATTCAGAGGTAAATAAATGTAGTAGAGAAATGACACTCAGCGGGGAATACAATATTTCCAATACTCAGAGATAAGAGAAAAACAAGCAACCAGTCATCACATCAAACAGTCACTTCAAAGACAGACAGGCACATCACCAGAAGGAGAGCCGGGGTAAGAGAGTTTGGCTCCACATTTAGGTACAGTGGGGAAAAAAAGTATTTAGTCAGCCACCAATTGTGCAAGTTCTCCCACTTAAAAAGATGAGAGGCCTGTAATTTTCCTCATAGGTACACGTCAACTATGACAGACAAAATGAGAAAAACATTTCCAGAAAATCACATTGTAGGATTTTTAATATATTTATTTGCAAATTATGGTGGAAAATAAGTATTTGGTCAATAACAAACGTTTCTCAATACTTTGTTATATACCCTTTTGTTGGCAATGACACAGGTCAAACGTTTTCTGTAAGTCGTCACAAGGTTTTCACACACTGTTGCTGGTATTTTGGCCCATTCCTCTAGAGCAGTGATGTTAAGGGGCTGTCGCTGGGCAACACGGACTTTCAACTCCCTCCAAAGATTTTCTATGGGGTTGAGATCTGGAGACTGGCTAGGCCACTCCAGGACCTTGAAATGCTTCTTACGAAGCCACTCCTTCGTTGCCCGGGCGGTGTGTTTGGGATCATTGCCATGCTGAAAGACCCAGCCACGTTTCATCTTCAATGCCCTTGCTGATGGAAGGAGGTTTTCACTCAAAATCTCACGATACATGGCCCCATTCATTCTTTCCTTTACATGGATCAGTCGTCCTGGTCCCTTTGCAGAAAATCAGCCCCAAAGCATGATGTTTCCACCCCCATGCTTCACAGTAGGTATGGTGTTCTTTGGATGCAACTCAGCATTCTTTGTCCTCCAAACATGACGAGTTGAGTTTTTACCAAAAAGTTCTATTTTGGTTTCATCTGACCATATGACATTCTTCCAATCCTCTTCTGGATCATCCAAATGCACTCTAGCAAACTTCAGACGGGCCTGGACATGTACTGGCTTAAGCAGGGGGACATGTCTCGCACTGCAGGATTTGAGTCCCTGGCGGCGTAGTGTGTTACTGATGGTAGGCTTTGTTACTTTGGTCCCAGCTCTCTGCAGGTCATTCACTAGGTCACCCCGTGTGGTTCTGGGATTTTTGCTCACAGTTCTTGTGATCATTTTGACCCCACGGGATGAGATCTTGCGTGGAGCCCCAGATCGAGGGAGATTATCAGTGGTCTTGTATGTCTTCCATTTCTTAATAATTGCTCCCACAGTTGATTTCTTCAAACCAAGCTGCTTACCTATTGCAGATTCAGTCTTCCCAGCCTGGTGCAGGTCTACAATTTTGTTTCTGGTGTCCTTTGACAGCTCTTTGGTCTTGGCCATAGTGGAGTTTGGAGTGTGACTGTTTGAGGTTGTGGACAGGTGTCTTTTATACTGATAACAAGTTCAAACAGGTGTCATTAATACAGGTAACGAGTGGAGGACAGAGGAGCCTCTTAAAGAAGAAGTTACAGGTCTGTGAGAGCCAGAAATCTTGCTTGTTTGTAGGTGACCAAATACTTATTTTCCACCATAATTTGCAAATAAATTCATTAAAAATCCTACAATGTGATTTTCTGGATTTTTTTTCTCTCATTTTGTCTGTCATAGTTGACGTGTACCTATGATGAAAATTACAGGCCTCTCTCATCTTTTTAAGTGGGAGAACTTGCACAATTGGTGGCTGTCTAAATACTTTTCCCCCCCACTGTATGGCACAGAAAGGGAGAGAGACAGAGAGAGAGAGAGAGAGGGAGATGGAGAGAGGGGGGGAGGAGAGGAAAATGATAAGAGAGGAGAGAGAAACAGAGACAGACATGGGCACTGACAGTAAATCTCAGTAAGACAAAAAATAATGGTGTTCCAAAAAAGGTCCAATTGCCAGGACCACAAATACAAATTCCATCTAGACACCGTTGCCCTAGAGCACACAAAAAACTATACATACCTCGGCATAAACATCAGTGCCACAGGTAACTTCCACAAAGCTGTGAACGATCTGAGAGACAAAGGCAAGAAGGGCCTTCTATGCCATCAAAAGGAACATAAAATTCGACACACCAATTAGGATCTGCCAAAAAATACTTGAATCAGTTATAGAACCCATTGCCCTTTATGGTTGTGAGGTCTGGGGTCCACTCACCAACCAAGAATTCACAAAATGGGACAAACACCAAATTGAGACTCAGAATTCTGCAAAAATATCCTCTGTGTACAACGAAAAACACCAAATAATGCATGCAGAGCAGAATTAGGCCGATACCCACTAATTATCAAAATCCAGAAAAGAGCCGTTAAAAAACACTTAAAAGGAGGTGATTCCCAAACCTTCCATAACAAAGCCATCACCTACAGAGAGATGAACTTGGAGAAGAGTCCCCTGAGTAAGCTGGTCCTGGTGCGCTGTTCACAAACACAAACAGACCCCACAGAGCCCCAGGACCTATGGCAGTCTCTATGGGGGTGCCACAGGGTTCAATTCTTGGGCCGACTCTTTTCTCCGTGTATATCAATGATGTCGCTCTTGCTGCTGGTGACTCTCAGATCCACCTCTACGCAGACGACACCATTTTGTATACATCTGGCCCTTCATTGGACACTGTGTTAACAAACCTCCAAACGAGCTTCAATGCCATACAACACTCCTTCAGTAGCCTCCAACTGCTCTTAAACACTAGTAAAACTAAATGCATGCTCTTCAATCGAACGCTGCTGGCACCCGCCCACCCGACTAGAATCCCCACTCTCGACGGGTCTGACCTAGAGTATGTGGACAACTACAAATACCTAGGTGTCTGGTTAGACTGTAAACTCTCCTTCCAGACTCACATTAAGAATCTCCAATCCAAAGTTAAATCTAGAATCGGCTTCCTATTTCGCAACAAAGCCTCCTTCACTCATGCTGCCAAACATGCCCTCGTAAAACTGACTATCCTACCGATCCTTGACTTCGGCGATGTCATTTACAAAATAGCCTCCAACACTCTACTCAGCAAATTGGATGTAGTCTATCACAGTGCCATCCGTTTTGTCTCCAAAGCCCCATACACTACCCACCACTGTGACCTGTACGCTCTTGTTGGCTGGTCCTCACTACATGTTCGTCGCCAAACCCACTGGCTCCAGGCCATCTATAAATCACTGCTAGGCAAATCCCCGCCTTATCTTAGCTCATTGGTCACCATAGCAGCACCCACCCGTAGTCTACGCTCCAGCAGGTATATCTCACTGGTCATTCCCAAAGCCAACACCTCCTTTGGCCGCCATTCCTTCCAGTTCTCTGCTGCCAATGACTGGAACGAATTGCAAAAATCTCTGAAGCTGGAGACTCTTCTCCCTCACTAACTTTAAGCATCAGTTGTCAGAGCACCTTACCGATCACTGCACATGTACACAGCCCATCTGAAATTAGCCCACCCAACTACCTCATCCCTATATTGTTATTTATTTTGCTCTTTTGCACCCCAGTATCTCTATTTGCACATAATCTCTTGCACATCTAGCATTCCAGTGTTAATACTAATTGTAATTATTTTGCACTATAGCCTATTTATTGCCTTACCTCCATAACTTGCTACATTTGCACACACTGTATATATATTTTCTGTTGTATTTTATGACCTTATGTTTTTTTTACCCCATATGTAACTCTGTGTTGTTGTTTTTATCGCACTGCTTTGCTTTATCTTGGCCAGGTCGCAGTTGTAAATGAGAACTTGTTCTCAACTGGCTTACCTGGTTAAATAAAGGTGAAATAAAAATAAAATAAAAAGGACAACAACACAATTAGACCCAACCAAAAAAAGAGAATTACTTGACACATTGGAAAGAAATAAAAAAAAAACAGAGCAAACTAGAATGCTATTTGGCCTTAAACAGAGAGTACACAGTGGCAGAATACCTGACCACTGTGACTGACCCAAACTTAAGGAAAGCTTTGACTATGTACAGACTCAGTGAGCATAGCCTTGCTATTGAGGAAGGCCGCCGTAGGCAGACCAGACTTTTTTTTCCACCTTTATTTAAATCAGGTAAGCCAGTTGAGGACAAGTTCTCATTTACAACTGCTCTCAAGAGAAGACAGGCCATGTGCACACTGCCCACAAAATGAGGTGGAAACTGCACTTCCTAACCTCCTGTCAAATGTATGACCATATTAGAGACATATTTCCCTCAGATTACACAGATCCACAAAGAATTCGAAAACAAACCCAATTTTGATACACTCCCTTATCTACTGGGTGAAAAACCACAGTGTGCCATCACAGCAGCAATATTTGTGACCTGTTGCCACATGAAAAGGGCAACCAGTGAAGAACAAACACCATTGTAAATACAACCCATATGTTTATTTATTTTCCCATTTGTACTTTAACTATTTGCACATTGTGACAACACTGTATATATATACATAATATGATATTTGAAATGTCTTTATTCTTTTGGAACTTCTGAGTGTAATGTTTACTGTTAATATTTATTGTTTATTTCATTTTGGTTTACTATCTACTTCACTTTCTTTGGCAATGTTAACATACGTTTCCCATGCCAATAAAGCCCTTAAATTGAATTGAGAGAGAGAGCGCACTTTGAAGCAGTGACAGGATGAATGAATACCCATCATAACCTGTTGATTAGCCTTAAGACTATATGGCTACACTAGTACACAGAAAACTGCCAAATAGAGAATCAATTATGAGATTTGTTGGCTCTTGGTCCCATGTGACCTTCATTGGTTACTGAGGTGCTATCGATTGTCTTTAGTGACACAGCTGTGGCAGAGGCATTAGCTCGGTTTGATGAATGAGTGTTTTGTGGTCTTGTAAAACACCCCAGGCTTGACAAAGTGAACAGGAAAAGGTCACTGTGGTGATTAAAGTTATACACAACATAACATTTACAACCCATTAGTCCTTTCAAACATGTAGGCTAACCTAGGTCTAGGCCTACTTGCTTGACGTGCATTCACACATTACATGTATTATCTGTAGCCTATCAACCTGTCATCTATAGCCTATCAACCTGTCATCTGTAGCCTATCAACCTGTCATCTGTAGCCTATCAACCTGTCATCTGTAGCCTATCAACCTGTCATCTGTAGCCTATCAACCTGTCATCTGTAGCCTATCAACCTGTCATGATTATGCCACTAATATGTGATGATATGCTGTTGAATCATAACAGCCTAACAAACTAGCAATATGCTGAGATAAAATAATGAAGTAACCTAATGTTATTGTTTACAAATTAAGGGCTATGCTTAGGTGCACTTACCTTGAATGCGATGTCATAAAACTCGCTGCTGTTGCTGAGTGAGGGTCTGCTCGGATGAACCACACCGTTCGCCTGCACCACGCTCCCGGTCCCTGCGGTGCACTTCCCACTTTTCCCGTTCTGTTTTCCGATGGGGCTGCCTGTCGTCAGGCTGGTGTTGGCGTTTTTGCCCTTACCCGCCTTTTTGCGGGACATTTCACTCCAAACAGTTAAAAGATTATAAGAAAGTGTGACGTTTGAGAGTGGCGCGAAAGATTTGAGCGGTTGCGCACGATAAACAAGTCAAATTATTAGTTTTTGTTTTAGAAGTTGTGCAGTGGGACTGAAATAAAAAAATTCCTTCCCGGTTTCACCTGCACGTTGAAATCATGCCTAGCGACACTTTCCTCATGTCACAATAAAACTTGAGTGAACGGTTCGACTTGGGTCTTCACTCTGTAGAGCAAAACGCACACTGCTAGGCTACCTCCTGAAACACAGCTGACTTGCACTCTTATCCTTGTTCAGGTCCCTCCCGCTTCTTCCTTGCCAATGATGAGACTGGGCTTTCAGCAGCCTTTTCCAATAACAATAGGCAGCAGGCGTTATTAACAGCGACCAGCAAGCAACGCACGAACAAACGCCACCTTGCAAGACAAGCGAAGCTTTGCACGCTGCGCGTGCTGCTTGTAGGAATTTTGAAACACTTTCAAAGGAGCACTGCATTTTAACAGCCATTCAGCACCATGAAAAGCGCACATTCAAATAAATCCACCGGCTATCTGTAAAGTGGAGCAATATTGAGCTGTTTAGGCTGAAAACAAACAATTATGATTCATTATCTTTCAAACTCATAGTTTTTCTTTGTATGTGCTCGTTAAGTGGCCAATTGTTGTTATATGAGTCAACAAAGTATGCCTACCAGTTCTTTGGAAGAGTAATCATTTTAAAATGCCGCTAAATCGGGGTTGTCACTAGTTACCACAACTACAAAGTCAAATTGGCTATAGGCCTATCGTAAAAATTCATGAAAAAAATAATCTGCTTTTTGGTCTTCATTTAAGGTTAGGTTTAAAATCAGATTATAAGAAGATAAAATTGTAGAAATAGGCGAGGTATAGCCATAATTATGACTTTGTGGCTGTGGTAACTACCTACTGACGACCCTAAATCGGCTGCTCTCAAACCTATCCAGCTGGTTGTAGCCCACATTTCGTGGACAGAAAAGGAACTTGCTTAACACTGCACATGCGCAGCACTGTGATTGCACTGGTTTTGCGACGATATGTCGAAGGTACTCTCTAATCTCGAAGTGATGCAAAATTCATTAGTCTATGGCTATTCAACATTAATGCATATGTCAATATTCACATCTGAACAATAATTCAAAGTCAAAGTGATACCCATTTGCTGTGTTGCCTATAATAATAACCTACACACGTTTTTGAATAAGCAGACACACATTTCGCAAGTATTTTCTTTACTCAAAGACTAAAATAACTTAATACACTGACCTAAATTCATTCCTAATATGGGAATTTAATTAGTGCTCCATGTTTACCTGCGTACCAGTCAGTCTATTTTAACATCAACTGTGTTCAGACTGTATCCTAGACTACCACGCAGAGCCATAGCTCTGTTAACCACGTTATACCTGCATGATAACTTAATACAGTTTGAACAATGAAGACTGCACCTGACAACTATGATTGTATTGTTGATTACTCAGTAGAGTCAGTCTATTGAAGTTTGCAGTGATCTGAATGTGTGATTTTAGTAAAGCGCCACCAGAGGGAGCTACAGGCCAGACATTACATTTGGAAGGGCAAAAGAAAGACCATTCAATTACCAAGTTTAAATGTATGTTTACTTTATTTTCATTTCACATTAATATGTTTAGTCTTTTTGTTGTTGTTGCTCCAGGCATCACAAATCAACATCAAGACAATGGGAAAGATAAAGGCATATCACAGACAAATTAACAGGCAGATCAACTGACATTTGCAAAGTCATAAACGGGATTGAGTGTTTTTGACCTCTGTTACTTTTTAAAATATGTTTTCTATGAATTACTTACCTCAGTCCAAAAAGGTGATCTGTCTGTTGTGACATTTTCTCCACACACACACACACACACGCGTGCGTGCGCGCACGCACGCACGCACGCACGCACGCACGCACGCACGCACGCACACACGCACGCACACACACACACACAGAGAGAGAGAGAAACAGACACACACAGTCCAAAAAGGTGATCTGTCTGTTGTGACATTTTCTCCACACACACACACACACACACACACACACACACACGGACGGACGCAAGCACACACAGAGAGAGAGAGAGAGAGAGAAACAGACACACACACACACACACTCACTCACACAGAGACAGTGCCTTTAGACCGTTTTACCCCAGCACTCATAGAAATAAAGAGGTGAAGAAGTTCATGCTTCTTAGGGACTCAGGAGACATTTTAATGGCCCAACCAGTGAGTTGAACCTGCTTCCCAACTCAATGGTCTAGTAAGAGGGACTGGCTGGACGCACAAGGACAGCTGACAGCCTAGGCCACCTCTCCTTGGCCCCAAAACTGAAGCCGTCTTTCAGCATTTTTAGACCTCCACCCCTTCTTGCCCTACTCACCCCCTAAACCCTACTCCCCCACCTCTCCCTCACTCCTCTCTCTCTCCTCTGACAGCTGAGATTGGTTCCACTCCAAACGCAGCTGTCTCCACTTGGAACAGCTGGACATTTTGGAGGGAAGGAGGAGAGCAGGAGGAAAGGAGGGATGAGAAAAAAAAGAGGGCCCTGGAATTCATCCGTGCTCCTAGAGAAATTAACAGCCTTGTCAAGGCGGGTTAAATATGGCCTGCGAGTGTGCTTCTGAATACGGGCGTATGATGTGTGTGCATGTGTTTCAGCATGCGTGTGCACAACTCCTTAGAGTTCTAGGAGACGAGCGTCGTGTTTATTTCATGTTGAGATCAATGTGATAACTGGGACACAACTGTATGTTGTTTGTGCTCAAACTAATAAAAACACGCCACAAATAGTACTATTATCTTCCTTTTATGTCCCTGCAGATGTTAGCACTATAATGTTATTTAACCATCCAAATCTTTTTCGAATTACTGTATGATTTCATCAACATCATTACGACCACAGTTTAACATCACATTAGCCACACCTTGGGCGGGAAGTGTTGCCCATGGCAATATCTCAGACAGCCACCAACACTCTGAAACTTTACATCAGACCTGGGTTCTAACGCTATTTTAAATCATTTCAAATGCTTTATCTGTTCTTGATTGCGCTTGACTGGTGCAGATCCCGCCCATATGGCACTCCAGGCAGGCTAAAGCAAACGCTAAGAGTATTCTAAATATTTCAAATTGTAATTGAACCCAATTGTGTTATACAGTAACTAATGCCAGCAGGCCCTTGGTCAGGTGCTTGGGTACTAGAAAAAACACTGCCTTGGAAGTTGATTTGGAAGGGATGGGGGACATAGGGGCAGTGTACCATACCCGCTGCTGTGAGGTCAGAACACACTCGGGGTCACAACACATAGCACGTCCATCTACGTCCAGAGAGCCCCAGGCATGTGTCAGTTTACCCAGGGTCAGGTGCCCTGAGCGTGGTTTAAGAGGGGCTTGAAGGGCCCTGCAGCCGCCTGGCCAGCCGCTCACCCACCCCACCCAAAGACCCAGCAAGTGTTGGGGGGGGTAGGGGGGAGGGGTAGCATTTGAACCTTCACTCAGCTGCCCCTACAGTACCAAGTGCTGCGAGGGCCGAGGGGCATCCTGCCAGTGCGCGCCCCTCTCCTTACGACCCTCAGTCAGTCCTTGGCAGGGTGACCACCACTGGACTGCCGGACACTCACTCTCTCCCTCCCTCTCTAGCACACTCTATCCCTGGGGTGTCTTGAAGTGGACAGAGAGAACAAAGATTACCAGGGACAGAGAAAGTGTTAGGGATGACTTGGGGTTTCGATTAAAAAGCTATTACTGTTGGCCTTAGTCTTATAGTATGGGTATGTTTTAATGTTGTTTGAGACTCACCCCAAATGGTGCTTCCTGGTAGTAACATGTGCTTGGTGAAAGGGGAGGAAAGCTAAGTGGTGGTGACAGGGAGCGTACACAAGCAAACAGCAGGGGAAAAACGCAGAGTAAGCACAGGCCAGATTATGTTTCAGGCTTTAACGTTGGGTAAGCTAGGCTAAGAGATGGATTGAGATAGAGAGAGAGAGAGAGAGAGAGAGAGAGAGAGAGAGAGAGAGAGAGAGAGAGAGAGAGAGAGAGAGAGAGAGAGAGAGAGAGAGAGAGAGAGAGAGAGAGCGAGAGAGAGAGAGAGCGAGAGAGAGAGAGAGAGAGAGAGAGAGAGAGACTGTCGTATCGGGTGAATGGTGACAATTATTGCTGATACCGCTCATACTGAACTTTGATCATAAGGTTTATTCAGATCACAAGCTTCAGCATAAGTGACAGATGTCATGACATCCGGAGAGCGACGCCTCAGAATGGCCGCTCTAACCTTTCATCGTTTAACCCCTACTTATAAACAATGCAAAAAGATGGGCTCCCTCTTCTGGCCAATCACCAGTCTCCCCTGTCTACAACACACTTCCTGTCTGTTGTATGTGGCGTTACACTAAAACATTCCCTCTTGATACTAAAATCAACATTCTTTCAGTTCCACTTAAAAACATTTAACAAAGGCATAATCCTAATACACGACAAGACCAAAATGAGATTCATAAGAATAGTAAAACAAGCTTCAATGCCCCCCAACCACTCTTTTTACGCTGCTGCTACTCTCTGTTTATTATCTATGCATAGTCTCTTTAACTCCACCTACATGTACATATTACCTCAATTACCTTGACTATCTGCACATTGACTCGGTACCGGTACCCCCTGTATATAGCCGCCATACTGTTATTTTACTGCTGCTCTTTAATAATTTGTTATTAAATTATTTTTATTTTTACTTATCTATTTTTTACTTAACTCTTATTTTTCCTAAAACTGCATTGTTGGTTAAGGGCTTGTAAGTAAGCATTTCACTGTTGTATTCGGCGCATGTGACAAATACAATTTGATTTGATTTGATTTGAAAGCAGTTATAACAAACTCTCCATAGGATTGTTTTCCATGCTATTACTTGACTCATATAAAACATTCAACTTATTTTCATGACATCACCTCCACACATACAAGGACTTTAAAGTAACACCGTACTTTGATTAATGACAGCTCAGGAGCCCAGGCAGAGCTCAAGACTGGATCAAAACACAATCAATAAAGCTAGTGGAGTGGAACGGATCTACATGATCCATGTACACTAGCAGGTTTGTAATTCATTTTGACTGGTAAAGCCATGGGTTGCGTTATATGTTAGCATTTTTTGTATACTACTTTCAGCCACCCTAGTTGACTGATGTACCCATACCAGGTCAATGACAACATCACACTGGTGCGATATTTAAAATCTTTCCCCTCCTCCTCGTGGCTTATTCCTATATCGTGCACTACATTTGACCAGGGCCCAGGGCTCTACACAGGGAATGAGGTGCCATTTTGGACGTACCTTTAGACTTGTCATTGTGTCAGTTGCACTCTCATACACCAACATCATGACAACATTGTAGCCTAGTGCAACATGGCAACCCTCCCTGCTTTGGAACTTTTTAAATAGGCCTGGGCTTTTAATTTGTAATTTAACAGTAACCCAGCAGGAGGTCTCAGATAGCTAGGCCTCAGAGAGCTGTAGCTGGGGCTTCATCTGAAGTGTTGAAAATAATACATGCTCAATACTCCATGGCCTCTTTAAACCAGGACGGAAAACTCAAATAGTGCCATAATTATCATCATGGGGCAAATATATCTGCTACGCATTTATTCTCTTTTACTCTCATTCTTCTTTTCTCCACCTCTCTCTCTCTCTCTCTCTCTCTCTCTCTCTCTCTCTCTCTCTCTCTCTCTCTCTCTCTCTCTCTCTCTCTCTCTCTCTCTCTCTCTCTCTCTCTCTCTCTCTCTCTCTCTCTCTGTGTCTCTCTCTCGCTCTCTGTGTGTCTCTCTCTCTCTCTCTGTCTCTTTCTCTCTCTTGCTCTCTCTCTCTCTCTTTCTCTGTCTCTCTCTCTCTCTCCCTCTCTCTACCTCCTTGTTTGTTTACACAGAGGTCCCTTAAGAGATACATCTCCTTCTGATTTATTGACTAGTGCTAACCGCCACTTGTTGTCCTCTCTACAAGGAAGGATATGAGGGATGCCAGTCACCTCTTAATGGGGTCATTCTCTGCATTCAGGGCTTCCCAGGGCCCCACTGCCGTAAAATCCCTCACACCCAGGGTGCTTCCTGAAAGTGTCAGTGTCACCGTCTCCCGTTGCAGAGGTGACGTGATTTATGACCTCACACATGGCGCTAGCCGCTATCGGTTGCTGAGCGATGCGGTGACAGGAAGAGTACACAAGCAAACAGCAGGGAAAAACGCAGCGTAAGCACAGGCCAGATTACATACGGAGTGGTGGTTATGTTTCAGGCTTTAACGTTGGGTAAGCTAGGCTAAGAGATGGATTGCGATAGAGAGAGAGAGAGAGAGAGAGAGAGAGAGAGAGAGAGAGAGAGAGAGAGAGAGAGAGAGAGAGAGAGAGAGAGAGAGAGAGAGAGAGAGAGAGAGAGAGAGAGAGAGAGAGAGAGAGAAGGAGAAAGAGAGAGAGAGAGATAGAGAGAAGGAGAAGGAGAAAGAGGAGAGGAGAGGGAGCCAAGTACAAGTCATGGTCAAATTCATAATCTAGGCGAAGAGATAGATTGCGATAGACAGAAAGAAAGAGAAAGACGAAGGAGAAGATAAGCCAAGTACAAGGCATGTCAAAGGAGTTGTGTTCACTCCTCTCTTTCCTCTAGGAGTAGATTCTAAGCATTCGGGGTGGCAGGTAGCTTAGTGGTTAAGAGCGTTGTGCCAGTAACCTAAAGGTTGCTGGTTCTAATCCCCGAGCCGACTAGGTGAAAAATCTGCCGATGTGCCCTTGAGCAAGGCACTTAACCCTAATTGCTCATGTAAGTCGCTCTGGATAAGAGCGTCTGCTAAATGACGTAAATGTAAGCAGATTGTGTTGTAGGTGGCAGTAATATTTCACAGCACTGAGGAGGCCCCAGTAAATGGCTCAGTAAAAGGTCATGAGGCACCATGGATGTGTCCCAAATGGCACCCTATTCCCGACATAGTGCACTACTTTTGACCAGAGCCCTATTAGCTCTCGTCAAAAGGAATGCACTTAACAGGGAATAGGGTGCCATTTGGGATGCAAGCCATGCCTTTCCTTTCCCTCTGACTCAGTGCCACTTTACTGGGCTCAGCTGGAAGCCTGGTACCATGGCACTGTGAGAGGGTGACACACACACATAAATACACACACAAATACACACACACACACACACCGGATTAGGTTCAGAGTGGGCAGATTTGGTTCAGAACTGGAACGAAAATGGTGTGTGTGTGGGTGTGTGTGTGTGTGTGTGAGGGTGAGTATGTGTGTTTGTAGGGCTTCTGCAGGGGTGACAGCTGGGATGAGGGTGTGTGTGTGTGTGTGTGTGTGTGGAGGAGGTGCAAACAGAGCAAGTGTCTCTTTATTTTAGTCACATGCATGTTTGAGTGTGTGTGCATGTGAGCAGTTAAATATGACCTGATGCTTTTGTGTGTAGATCATTGAAAAGGTATTTTGTGGAAGCCTGCCAGTTGATATGTTCAGTGTGGTGAGGAGCCAACGGATGTCTGGTGCTATAACGAGTGATGACAACCACTGCAGAGTCACCTATAAGTGTTAAGGCTATATAACGCATGTTTGTGTGTTTCATGTGTGTTGACATGTCCACATACATTTGTCTGTTTATACCTTTACATGTTCTATGTGTGTGTGCTGACTAGCCAATGGCTGCCTGCTACAGGAATGAGTAATGACAGCCACTGTAGACCGGCTTCTAATTATTTAGGCTATTCGTGTTTGCATGTTTACATCTCCACATACATGTGTCTGTTTATACCTTAACATGTTGTATGTGTGTGTGCTGAGCAGCCAACAGCTGCCTGGCTGGTGCAGTAACGAGCGATGGCAGCCGCTGCAGAGTGCTCAGGGCCGGGCGAGCAATGATGAGGTCATTCAACAGGCAGGATTAGGGGCCGTGACAACTGGTACAGCACTACGGCCAGTGCCAACTAACGCGGCCGGGACAGTTGTGTTGGTGCTAGCTGCCGACCAGCCCAGGCCTCGCTCCATCATGCCAGCCTCACCCTGTGTTGTTTTTTCATTACCAGGCGGACAAGCGTTGGCTTTCCAGGCCCGCAGCGTCAACTCACAGTTGGCATTTGTTCTCGCCATTCTTGCTGTGGTCATATGCTAGACCACAGGACTGGGAGGACCGCAGCTCCCTGGGGGAATCTAATCTAGGATCAGGTTACTCAGGAGAACACACACACTCGTTAACTAAATTATGACAGGCTGGTTTGGGATCCTTTGATAGGCGGTTGAGGCTTATTGAGGCGGACTAACACCATGTGAGAGAGAACTGTGTTGGTGCCACATGCTTGAGCCACAGCCTGATGAAGAGGGACAATATGGACTGGTGGTGAAGGGTAAGAATAAGAGTGGGGGCACTTACAACTTGATGAGAGAGAGAGAGAGAGAGAGAGAGAGAGAGAGAGAGAGAGAGAGAGCATGTCAATCAGTGTGGAGGGCAAGGCACAGACCCAGTTGAAATATGTGATCAGCTACAATCTAGATTCTAGTTCAATATAAATCCTTTGAAATATTGAACATGAAATACTCTGTTTCTGTAAAACTTAATTACAGTATTTGCCATAGTTTTAAAACATGCCAAAAGTAATTCAATTATTTATTGCCTTCATATAACCTGCTAAGTTATTACATATTGAGCAACATATTGAGCATCTGTTGAAATAATCCACATTCAGGCTGCAGCAAGTGTGGCGTTAAATTAGGTGACTTCACTCTTGGTTAATTTCTCTGGGTTTTGTGAAAAAATGAAAATGCATAAAACCAAACATCTCTGTGTTCGTGCCCAGTTATTTTTCAACGGATGCCGGCCATAAAACTAAAACCATTAGTTGGCCCGCCGGGACCAATTAGCCCAACATGGCTAAACAAACCGTGCTCCCGCTTTTACGACGTTCTCTTTTTCACCCCCCTCCGTCTCCCTCTTTCTCTCCATCTCACCCCCTTCAGTCTTTGCCAGGGGCCTAACCATGTACCAGGGGTCTACTCGAGGGGCCAGATGTGGGTCTGAGAGCTATCAGGTTGGAACTAGATGTGTAGTGGAGGAGAGACAGACCACCAGGCTCATCCATGCAGCCAACAAGGACTAAATAGGATTTGGTGAAAGCTTTACTTGTCTTAATCCGCAATCCTATATAATATAGTCTATAATAAACTGAACGTTTTGTAATATGTCTCAATTTAATCATTTAATCATACGTTTACATTCCATAAAATGAGCGCAACTATACTCCTCTGCGACACATAGGCTGCACAGGAGGTTGGTGACACCTTAATTGGGTAGGACGAGCTCGTGGTAATGGCTGGAGCGGATGCCATTCATGTGTTTGATGCCATTCCATTTACTCCGTTCCAGCCATTATTATGAGCCGTCCTCCCCTCAGAAGCCTCCACTGGTAGGCTGTGTTTACACAGGCAGCCCAATTCTGATCTTTTTTAAAAACTAATTGGTCTTTTGACCAATCACATCAGATCTGTTCACATCAAATATGTTTCAGAGGTGATCTTTGGTCAAAAGACCAATTAGTGAAGAAAAAAAATCAGAATTGGGCAGCATGTGTAAAAGCAGCTATAGAAGTACATCTAAAAGAGGATTCTCTGTCAACTGTACTGCCCACTAGGTGGCAGTATAACTACAGCCTCACACTGCAGTGGGGAACAATAACACCTGCCTGCGTATTTGGGGGACTTCAATAGAAGTCCACTGTCCATGTCAATACGTTTCTCTAGAATTAACATACATCCCATTATCTGAAACAGTATCATCACTTTCCCATTCCACATAAAGCTTACAGATTGTGTCTTATTGAGGAGCATGTTGGATATGACTCACTACAGCGTCAGCACAGTTTCTGCTGTTCTATTCATTTTAGACATTTAGACATTTTTGTCATTTAGCAGACGCTCTTATCCAGAGTGACTTACAGTTAGTGTATTAATCTTAAGGTACAGTAGTTAAGAGAGACAACCATATCTCACAGTCATAGCAAGCATCACTTTCAGTGTAGACTGCTGAGGGGAGGACAGCTCATAATAAGAGCTGGAAAGGACAAATGGAATGGCATCAAACATGGAAACCATGGAAACCATGTTTGATGTATTTGATAACATTCCACTTATTCAGCTCCAGTCATTACCACGATCCCATCCTCCCCAATTAAGGTGCCACCAACTTCCTGTAATCACTTTTTATATATATACAGTGCATTCAGACAGTATTCAGACACTTTCCCTTGTACCACATTTTGTTAAGTTACAGCCTTATTCTAAAATGGATTAAATCATTTTTTCCCTCATCAATCTGCACACAATACCCCATAATGACAAAGCGACAACAGGTTTTTAGAAATGTTTGCAAATGTATAAAAAAACTAAAACAGAAATACCTTATTTACATAAGTATTCAGACCCTTTGCTATGAGACTCGAAATTGACCTCAGGTGCATCCTGTTTCCATTGATCATCTTTGAGATGTTTCTACAACTTGATTGGAGTCCACCTGTGGTAAATTCAATTGATTGGACATGATTTGGAAAGGCACACACCTGTCTATATAAGGTCCCACAGTTGACAGTGCATGTCAGAGCAAAAACCAAGCCATGAGATTGAAGGAATTGTCCGTAGAGCTCTGAGACAGGATTGTGTCGAGGGACAGATCTGGGGAAGGGTACCAAAAAATGTCTTCAGCATTGAAGGTCCCCAAGAACACATTGACCTCCATCATTCTTAAATGGAAGAAGTTTGGAACCACCAACACTCTTCCTAGAGCTGGCCTCCCGGCCAAACTGAGCAATTGGAGGAGAAG